>NW_026894283.1:0-155845 GCF_032452875.1 Bos javanicus | reverse complement strand
TGATAACCGCCAGCTGGGCCGCAGGATTCATGCCTGCTCAGCTGCCTGATAACCGCCAGCTGGGCCGCAGGATTCATGCCTGCTCAGCTGCCTGATAACCGCCAGCTGGGCCGCAGGATTCATGCCTGCTCAGCTGCCTGATAACCGCCAGCTGGGCCGCAGGATTCATGCCTGCTCAGCTGCCTGATAACCGCCAGCTGGGCCGCAGGATTCATGCCTGCTCAGCTGCCTGATAACCGCCAGCTGGGCCGCAGGATTCATGCCTGCTCAGCTGCCTGATAACCGCCAGCTGGGCCGCAGGATTCATGCCTGCTCAGCTGCCTGATAACCGCCAGCTGGGCCGCAGGATTCATGCCTGCTCAGCTGCCTGATAACCGCCAGCTGGGCCGCAGGATTCATGCCTGCTCAGCTGCCTGATAACCGCCAGCTGGGCCGCAGGATTCATGCCTGCTCAGCTGCCTGATAACCGCCAGCTGGGCCGCAGGATTCATGCCTGCTCAGCTGCCTGATAACCGCCAGCTGGGCCGCAGGATTCATGCCTGCTCAGCTGCCTGATAACCGCCAGCTGGGCCGCAGGATTCATGCCTGCTCAGCTGCCTGATAACCGCCAGCTGGGCCGCAGGATTCATGCCTGCTCAGCTGCCTGATAACCGCCAGCTGGGCCGCAGGATTCATGCCTGCTCAGCTGCCTGATAACCGCCAGCTGGGCCGCAGGATTCATGCCTGCTCAGCTGCCTGATAACCGCCAGCTGGGCCGCAGGATTCATGCCTGCTCAGCTGCCTGATAACCGCCAGCTGGGCCGCAGGATTCATGCCTGCTCAGCTGCCTGATAACCGCCAGCTGGGCCGCAGGATTCATGCCTGCTCAGCTGCCTGATAACCGCCAGCTGGGCCGCAGGATTCATGCCTGCTCAGCTGCCTGATAACCGCCAGCTGGGCCGCAGGATTCATGCCTGCTCAGCTGCCTGATAACCGCCAGCTGGGCCGCAGGATTCATGCCTGCTCAGCTGCCTGATAACCGCCAGCTGGGCCGCAGGATTCATGCCTGCTCAGCTGCCTGATAACCGCCAGCTGGGCCGCAGGATTCATGCCTGCTCAGCTGCCTGATAACCGCCAGCTGGGCCGCAGGATTCATGCCTGCTCAGCTGCCTGATAACCGCCAGCTGGGCCGCAGGATTCATGCCTGCTCAGCTGCCTGATAACCGCCAGCTGGGCCGCAGGATTCATGCCTGCTCAGCTGCCTGATAACCGCCAGCTGGGCCGCAGGATTCATGCCTGCTCAGCTGCCTGATAACCGCCAGCTGGGCCGCAGGATTCATGCCTGCTCAGCTGCCTGATAACCGCCAGCTGGGCCGCAGGATTCATGCCTGCTCAGCTGCCTGATAACCGCCAGCTGGGCCGCAGGATTCATGCCTGCTCAGCTGCCTGATAACCGCCAGCTGGGCCGCAGGATTCATGCCTGCTCAGCTGCCTGATAACCGCCAGCTGGGCCGCAGGATTCATGCCTGCTCAGCTGCCTGATAACCGCCAGCTGGGCCGCAGGATTCATGCCTGCTCAGCTGCCTGATAACCGCCAGCTGGGCCGCAGGATTCATGCCTGCTCAGCTGCCTGATAACCGCCAGCTGGGCCGCAGGATTCATGCCTGCTCAGCTGCCTGATAACCGCCAGCTGGGCCGCAGGATTCATGCCTGCTCAGCTGCCTGATAACCGCCAGCTGGGCCGCAGGATTCATGCCTGCTCAGCTGCCTGATAACCGCCCGCTGGGCCGCAGGATTCATGCCTGCTCAGCTGCCTGATAACCGCCAGCTGGGCCGCAGGATTCATGCCTGCTCAGCTGCCTGATAACCGCCAGCTGGGCCGCAGGATTCATGCCTGCTCAGCTGCCTGATAACCGCCAGCTGGGCCGCAGGATTCATGCCTGCTCAGCTGCCTGATAACCGCCAGCTGGGCCGCAGGATTCATGCCTGCTCAGCTGCCTGATAACCGCCAGCTGGGCCGCAGGATTCATGCCTGCTCAGCTGCCTGATAACCGCCAGCTGGGCCGCAGGATTCATGCCTGCTCAGCTTCCTGATAACCGGCAGCTGGTCCGCAGGATTCATGCCTGCTCAGCTGCCTGATAACCGGCAGCTGGGCCGCAGGATTCATGCCTGCTCAGATGCTTGATTCTTGCCTGCTGAGGCACATGATCCGTGCAGGAGAGCTACCTGATCAGCACATGAGCAGTCACATGGTCAGTGCCTCTCAGTCACCTGATCACTGCATGACAGGCACGTGATCAGTGCCTGCTGAGGTGCGGGATCAGCGCCTGCTCAGCTGCCTGATAATCGCCAGCTGGGCCGCAGGATTCATGCCTGCTCAGCTGCCTGATAACCGCCAGCTGGGCCGCAGGATTCATGCCGCTCAGCTGCCTGATAACCGCCAGCTGGGCCGCAGGATTCATGCCTGCTCAGCTGCCTGATAACCGCCAGCTGGGCCGCAGGATTCATGCCTGCTCAGCTGCCTGATAACCGCCAGCTGGGCCGCAGGATTCATGCCTGCTCAGCTGCCTGATAATCGCCAGCTGGGCCGCAGGATTCATGCCTGCTCAGCTGCCTGATAATCGCCAGCTGGGCCGCAGGATTCATGCCTGCTCAGCTGCCTGATAATCGCCAGCTGGGCCGCAGGATTCATGCCTGCTCAGCTGCCTGATAATCACCAGTTGGGCCGCAGGATTCATGCCTGCTCAGCTGTTGATTCTTGCCTGCTGAGGCACATGATCCGTGCAGGAGAGCTACCTGATCAGCACATGAGCAGTCACATGATCAGCGCCTCTCAGTCACCTGATTACTGCATGACAGGCACGTGATCAGTGCCTGCTGAGGTGCGGGATCAGCGCCTGCTCAGCTGCCTGTTAATCGCCAGCTGGGCCGCAGGATTCATGCCTGCTCAGCTGCCTGATAACCGCCAGCTGGGCCGCAGGATTCATGCCTGCTCAGCTGCCTGATAACCGCCAGCTGGGCCGCAGGATTCATGCCTGCTCAGCTGCCTGATAACCGCCAGCTGGGCCGCAGGATTCATGCCTGCTCAGCTGCCTGATAACCGCCAGCTGGGCCGCAGGATTCATGCCTGCTCAGCTGCCTGATAACCGCCAGCTGGGCCGCAGGATTCATGCCTGCTCAGCTGCCTGATAACCGCCAGCTGGGCCGCAGGATTCATGCCTGCTCAGCTGCCTGATAACCGCCAGCTGGGCCGCAGGATTCATGCCTGCTCAGCTGCCTGATAACCGCCAGCTGGGCCGCAGGATTCATGCCTGCTCAGCTGCCTGATAACCGCCAGCTGGGCCGCAGGATTCATGCCTGCTCAGCTGCCTGATAACCGCCAGCTGGGCCGCAGGATTCATGCCTGCTCAGCTGCCTGATAACCGCCAGCTGGGCCGCAGGATTCATGCCTGCTCAGCTGCCTGATAACCGCCAGCTGGGCCGCAGGATTCATGCCTGCTCAGCTGCCTGATAACCGCCAGCTGGGCCGCAGGATTCATGCCTGCTCAGCTGCCTGATAACCGCCAGCTGGGCCGCAGGATTCATGCCTGCTCAGCTGCCTGATAACCGCCAGCTGGGCCGCAGGATTCATGCCTGCTCAGCTGCCTGATAACCGCCAGCTGGGCCGCAGGATTCATGCCTGCTCAGCTGCCTGATAACCGCCAGCTGGGCCGCAGGATTCATGCCTGCTCAGCTGCCTGATAACCGCCAGCTGGGCCGCAGGATTCATGCCTGCTCAGCTGCCTGATAACCGCCAGCTGGGCCGCAGGATTCATGCCTGCTCAGCTGCCTGATAACCGCCAGCTGGGCCGCAGGATTCATGCCTGCTCAGCTGCTTGATTCTTGCCTGCTGAGGCACATGATCCGTGCAGGAGAGCTACCTGATCAGCACATGAGCAGTCACATGATCAGCGCCTCTCAGTCACCTGATTACTGCATGACAGGCACGTGATCAGTGCCTGCTGAGGTGCGGATCAGCGCCTGCTCAGCTGCCTGTTAATCGCCAGCTGGGCCGCAGGATTCATGCCTGCTCAGCTGCCTGATAACCGCCAGCTGGGCCGCAGGATTCATGCCTGCTCAGCTGCCTGATAACCGCCAGCTGGGCCGCAGGATTCATGCCTGCTCAGCTGCCTGATAACCGCCAGCTGGGCCGCAGGATTCATGCCTGCTCAGCTGCCTGATAACCGCCAGCTGGGCCGCAGGATTCATGCCTGCTCAGCTGCCTGATAACCGCCAGCTGGGCCGCAGGATTCATGCCTGCTCAGCTGCCTGATAACCGCCAGCTGGGCCGCAGGATTCATGCCTGCTCAGCTGCCTGATAACCGCCAGCTGGGCCGCAGGATTCGTGCCTGCTCAGCTGCCTGATAACCGCCAGCTGGGCCGCAGGATTCATGCCTGCTCAGCTGCCTGATAACCGCCAGCTGGGCCGCAGGATTCATGCCTGCTCAGCTGCCTGATAACCGCCAGCTGGGCCGCAGGATTCATGCCTGCTCAGCTGCCTGATAACCGCCAGCTGGGCCGCAGGATTCATGCCTGCTCAGCTGCCTGATAACCGCCAGCTGGGCCGCAGGATTCATGCCTGCTCAGCTGCCTGATAACCGCCAGCTGGGCCGCAGGATTCATGCCTGCTCAGCTGCCTGATAACCGCCAGCTGGGCCGCAGGATTCATGCCTGCTCAGCTGCCTGATAACCGCCAGCTGGGCCGCAGGATTCATGCCTGCTCAGCTGCCTGATAACCGCCAGCTGGGCCGCAGGATTCATGCCTGCTCAGCTGCCTGATAACCGCCAGCTGGGCCGCAGGATTCATGCCTGCTCAGCTGCCTGATAACCGCCAGCTGGGCCGCAGGATTCATGCCTGCTCAGCTGCCTGATAACCGCCAGCTGGGCCGCAGGATTCATGCCTGCTCAGCTGCCTGATAACCGCCAGCTGGGCCGCAGGATTCATGCCTGCTCAGCTGCCTGATAACCGCCAGCTGGGCCGCAGGATTCATGCCTGCTCAGCTGCCTGATAACCGCCAGCTGGGCCGCAGGATTCATGCCTGCTCAGCTGCCTGATACTTGCCAGCTGGGGCGCAGGATTCGTGCCGGCGCAGCTGCCTGATAAGCAGCTGGGCCGCAGTCAGCCTCTCAGCTGCCTGATCACTGCATGACAGGCACGTGATCAGTGCCTGCTGGGTGCGGGATCAGCGCCTGCTCAGCTGCCTGATAACCGCCAGCTGGGCCGCAGGATTCATGCCTGCTCAGCTGCCTGATAACGCCAGCTGGGCCGCAGGATTCATGCCTGCTCAGCTGCCTGATAACCGCCAGCTGGGCCGCAGGATTCATGCCTGCTCAGCTGCCTGATAACCGCCAGCTGGGCCGCAGGATTCATGCCTGCTCAGCTGCCTGATAACCGCCAGCTGGGCCGCAGGATTCATGCCTGCTCAGCTGCCTGATAACCGCCAGCTGGGCCGCAGGATTCATGCCTGCTCAGCTGCCTGATAACCGCCAGCTGGGCCGCAGGATTCATGCCTGCTCAGCTGCCTGATAATCGCCAGCTGGGCCGCAGGATTCATGCCTGCTCAGCTGCCTGATAACCGCCAGCTGGGCCGCAGGATTCATGCCTGCTCAGCTGCTTGATTCTTGCCTGCTGAGGCACATGATCCGTGCAGGAGAGCTACCTGATCAGCACATGAGCAGTCACATGATCAGCGCCTCTCAGTCACCTGATTACTGCATGACAGGCACGTGATCAGTGCCTGCTGAGGTGCGGGATCAGCGCCTGCTCAGCTGCCTGTTAATCGCCAGCTGGGCCGCAGGATTCATGCCTGCTCAGCTGCCTGATAACCGCCAGCTGGGCCGCAGGATTCATGCCTGCTCAGCTGCCTGATAACCGCCAGCTGGGCCGCAGGATTCATGCCTGCTCAGCTGCCTGATAACCGCCAGCTGGGCCGCAGGATTCATGCCTGCTCAGCTGCCTGATAACCGCCAGCTGGGCCGCAGGATTCATGCCTGCTCAGCTGCCTGATAACCGCCAGCTGGGCCGCAGGATTCATGCCTGCTCAGCTGCCTGATAACCGCCAGCTGGGCCGCAGGATTCATGCCTGCTCAGCTGCCTGATAACCGCCAGCTGGGCCGCAGGATTCATGCCTGCTCAGCTGCCTGATAACCGCCAGCTGGGCCGCAGGATTCATGCCTGCTCAGCTGCCTGATAACCGCCAGCTGGGCCGCAGGATTCATGCCTGCTCAGCTGCCTGATAACCGCCAGCTGGGCCGCAGGATTCATGCCTGCTCAGCTGCCTGATAACCGCCAGCTGGGCCGCAGGATTCATGCCTGCTCAGCTGCCTGATAACCGCCAGCTGGGCCGCAGGATTCATGCCTGCTCAGCTGCCTGATAACCGCCAGCTGGGCCGCAGGATTCATGCCTGCTCAGCTGCCTGATAACCGCCAGCTGGGCCGCAGGATTCATGCCTGCTCAGCTGCCTGATAACCGCCAGCTGGGCCGCAGGATTCATGCCTGCTCAGCTGCCTGATAACCGCCAGCTGGGCCGCAGGATTCATGCCTGCTCAGCTGCCTGATAACCGCCAGCTGGGCCGCAGGATTCATGCCTGCTCAGCTGCCTGATAACCGCCAGCTGGGCCGCAGGATTCATGCCTGCTCAGCTGCCTGATAACCGCCAGCTGGGCCGCAGGATTCATGCCTGCTCAGCTGCCTGATAACCGCCAGCTGGGCCGCAGGATTCATGCCTGCTCAGCTGCCTGATAACCGCCAGCTGGGCCGCAGGATTCATGCCTGCTCAGCTGCCTGATAACCGCCAGCTGGGCCGCAGGATTCATGCCTGCTCAGCTGCCTGATAACCGCCAGCTGGGCCGCAGGATTCATGCCTGCTCAGCTGCCTGATAACCGCCAGCTGGGCCGCAGGATTCATGCCTGCTCAGCTGCCTGATAACCGCCAGCTGGGCCGCAGGATTCATGCCTGCTCAGCTGCCTGATAACCGCCAGCTGGGCCGCAGGATTCATGCCTGCTCAGCTGCCTGATAACCGCCAGCTGGGCCGCAGGATTCATGCCTGCTCAGCTGCCTGATAACCGCCAGCTGGGCCGCAGGATTCATGCCTGCTCAGCTGCCTGATAACCGCCAGCTGGGCCGCAGGATTCATGCCTGCTCAGCTGCCTGATAACCGCCAGCTGGGCCGCAGGATTCATGCCTGCTCAGCTGCCTGATAACCGCCAGCTGGGCCGCAGGATTCATGCCTGCTCAGCTGCCTGATAATCGCCAGCTGGGCCGCAGGATTCATGCCTGCTCAGCTGCTTGATTCTCGCCTGCTGAGGCACATGATCCGTGCAGGAGAGCTACCTGATCAGCACATGAGCAGTCACATGATCAGCGCCTCTCAGTCACCTGATCACTGCATGACAGGCACGTGATCAGTGCCTGCTGAGGGCGGGATCAGCGCCTGCTCAGCTGCCGGTTAATCGCCAGCTGGGCCGCAGGATTCATGCCTGCTCAGCTGCCTGATAACCGCCAGCTGGGCCGCAGGATTCATGCCTGCTCAGCTGCCTGATAACCGCCAGCTGGGCCGCAGGATTCATGCCTGCTCAGCTGCCTGATAACCGCCAGCTGGGCCGCAGGATTCATGCCTGCTCAGCTGCCTGATAACCGCCAGCTGGGCCGCAGGATTCATGCCTGCTCAGCTGCCTGATAACCGCCAGCTGGGCCGCAGGATTCATGCCTGCTCAGCTGCCTGATAACCGCCAGCTGGGCCGCAGGATTCATGCCTGCTCAGCTGCCTGATAACCGCCAGCTGGGCCGCAGGATTCATGCCTGCTCAGCTGCCTGATAACCGCCAGCTGGGCCGCAGGATTCATGCCTGCTCAGCTGCCTGATAACCGCCAGCTGGGCCGCAGGATTCATGCCTGCTCAGCTGCCTGATAACCGCCAGCTGGGCCGCAGGATTCATGCCTGCTCAGCTGCCTGATAACCGCCAGCTGGGCCGCAGGATTCATGCCTGCTCAGCTGCCTGATAACCGCCAGCTGGGCCGCAGGATTCATGCCTGCTCAGCTGCCTGATAACCGCCAGCTGGGCCGCAGGATTCATGCCTGCTCAGCTGCCTGATAACCGCCAGCTGGGCCGCAGGATTCATGCCTGCTCAGCTGCCTGATAACCGCCAGCTGGGCCGCAGGATTCATGCCTGCTCAGCTGCCTGATAACCGCCAGCTGGGCCGCAGGATTCATGCCTGCTCAGCTGCCTGATAACCGCCAGCTGGGCCGCAGGATTCATGCCTGCTCAGCTGCCTGATAACCGCCAGCTGGGCCGCAGGATTCATGCCTGCTCAGCTGCCTGATAACCGCCAGCTGGGCCGCAGGATTCATGCCTGCTCAGCTGCCTGATAACCGCCAGCTGGGCCGCAGGATTCATGCCTGCTCAGCTGCCTGATAACCGCCAGCTGGGCCGCAGGATTCATGCCTGCTCAGCTGCCTGATAACCGCCAGCTGGGCCGCAGGATTCATGCCTGCTCAGCTGCCTGATAACCGCCAGCTGGGCCGCAGGATTCATGCCTGCTCAGCTGCCTGATAACCGCCAGCTGGGCCGCAGGATTCATGCCTGCTCAGCTGCCTGATAACCGCCAGCTGGGCCGCAGGATTCATGCCTGCTCAGCTGCCTGATAACCGCCAGCTGGGCCGCAGGATTCATGCCTGCTCAGCTGCCTGATAACCGCCAGCTGGGCCGCAGGATTCATGCCTGCTCAGCTGCCTGATAACCGCCAGCTGGGCCGCAGGATTCATGCCTGCTCAGCTGCCTGATAACCGCCAGCTGGGCCGCAGGATTCATGCCTGCTCAGCTGCCTGATAACCGCCAGCTGGGCCGCAGGATTCATGCCTGCTCAGCTGCCTGATAACCGCCAGCTGGGCCGCAGGATTCATGCCTGCTCAGCTGCCTGATAACCGCCAGCTGGGCCGCAGGATTCATGCCTGCTCAGCTGCCTGATAACCGCCAGCTGGGCCGCAGGATTCATGCCTGCTCAGCTGCCTGATAACCGCCAGCTGGGCCGCAGGATTCATGCCTGCTCAGCTGCCTGATAACCGCCAGCTGGGCCGCAGGATTCATGCCTGCTCAGCTGCCTGATAACCGCCAGCTGGGCCGCAGGATTCATGCCTGCTCAGCTGCCTGATAACCGCCAGCTGGGCCGCAGGATTCATGCCTGCTCAGCTGCCTGATAACCGCCAGCTGGGCCGCAGGATTCATGCCTGCTCAGCTGCCTGATAACCGCCAGCTGGGCCGCAGGATTCATGCCTGCTCAGCTGCCTGATAACCGCCAGCTGGGCCGCAGGATTCATGCCTGCTCAGCTGCCTGATAACCGCCAGCTGGGCCGCAGGATTCATGCCTGCTCAGCTGCCTGATAACCGCCAGCTGGGCCGCAGGATTCATGCCTGCTCAGCTGCCTGATAACCGCCAGCTGGGCCGCAGGATTCATGCCTGCTCAGCTGCCTGATAACCGCCAGCTGGGCCGCAGGATTCATGCCTGCTCAGCTGCCTGATAACCGCCAGCTGGGCCGCAGGATTCATGCCTGCTCAGCTGCCTGATAACCGCCAGCTGGGCCGCAGGATTCATGCCTGCTCAGCTGCCTGATAACCGCCAGCTGGGCCGCAGGATTCATGCCTGCTCAGCTGCCTGATAACCGCCAGCTGGGCCGCAGGATTCATGCCTGCTCAGCTGCCTGATAACCGCCAGCTGGGCCGCAGGATTCATGCCTGCTCAGCTGCCTGATAACCGCCAGCTGGGCCGCAGGATTCATGCCTGCTCAGCTGCCTGATAACCGCCAGCTGGGCCGCAGGATTCATGCCTGCTCAGCTGCCTGATAACCGCCAGCTGGGCCGCAGGATTCATGCCTGCTCAGCTGCCTGATAACCGCCAGCTGGGCCGCAGGATTCATGCCTGCTCAGCTGCCTGATAACCGCCAGCTGGGCCGCAGGATTCATGCCTGCTCAGCTGCCTGATAACCGCCAGCTGGGCCGCAGGATTCATGCCTGCTCAGCTGCCTGATAACCGCCAGCTGGGCCGCAGGATTCATGCCTGCTCAGCTGCCTGATACCGCTGGGCCGCAGGATTCATGCCTGCTCAGCTGCCTGATAACCGCCAGCTGGGCCGCAGGATTCATGCCTGCTCAGCTGCCTGATAACCGCCAGCTGGGCCGCAGGATTCATGCCTGCTCAGCTGCCTGATAACCGCCAGCTGGGCCGCAGGATTCATGCCTGCTCAGCTGCCTGATAACCGCCAGCTGGGCCGCAGGATTCATGCCTGCTCAGCTGCCTGATAACCGCCAGCTGGGCCGCAGGATTCATGCCTGCTCAGCTGCCTGATAACCGCCAGCTGGGCCGCAGGATTCATGCCTGCTCAGCTGCCTGATAACCGCCAGCTGGGCCGCAGGATTCATGCCTGCTCAGCTGCCTGATAACCGCCAGCTGGGCCGCAGGATTCATGCCTGCTCAGCTGCCTGATAACCGCCAGCTGGGCCGCAGGATTCATGCCTGCTCAGCTGCCTGATAACCGCCAGCTGGGCCGCAGGATTCATGCCTGCTCAGCTGCCTGATAACCGCCAGCTGGGCCGCAGGATTCATGCCTGCTCAGCTGCCTGATAACCGCCAGCTGGGCCGCAGGATTCATGCCTGCTCAGCTGCCTGATAACCTGCCAGCTGGGCCGCAGGATTCATGCCTGCTCAGCTGCCTGATAACCGCCAGCTGGGCCGCAGGATTCATGCCTGCTCAGCTGCCTGATAACCGCCAGCTGGGCCGCAGGATTCATGCCTGCTCAGCTGCCTGATAACCGCCAGCTGGGCCGCAGGATTCATGCCTGCTCAGCTGCCTGATAACCGCCAGCTGGGCCGCAGGATTCATGCCTGCTCAGCTGCCTGATAACCGCCAGCTGGGCCGCAGGATTCATGCCTGCTCAGCTGCCTGATAACCGCCAGCTGGGCCGCAGGATTCATGCCTGCTCAGCTGCCTGATAATCGCCAGCTGGGCCGCAGGATTCATGCCTGCTCAGCTGCGTGATTCTAGCCTGCTGTGGCACAGGATCCGTGCCGGAGAGCTACCTGTTCAGCACATGAGCAGTCACATGATCAGCGCTCTCAGTCACCTGATCACTGCATGACAGGCACGTGATCAGTGCCTGCTGGGGTGCGGGATCAGCGCCTGCTCAGCTGCCTGATAATCGCCAGCTGGGCCGCAGGATTCATGCCTGCTCAGCTGCCTGATAACCGCCAGCTGGGCCGCAGGATTCATGCCTGCTCAGCTGCCTGATAACCGCCAGCTGGGCCGCAGGATTCATGCCTGCTCAGCTGCCTGATAACCGCCAGCTGGGCCGCAGGATTCATGCCTGCTCAGCTGCCTGATAACCGCCAGCTGGGCCGCAGGATTCATGCCTGCTCAGCTGCCTGATAACCGCCAGCTGGGCCGCAGGATTCATGCCTGCTCAGCTGCCTGATAACCGCCAGCTGGGCCGCAGGATTCATGCCTGCTCAGCTGCCTGATAACCGCCAGCTGGGCCGCAGGATTCATGCCTGCTCAGCTGCCTGATAACCGCCAGCTGGGCCGCAGGATTCATGCCTGCTCAGCTGCCTGATAACCGCCAGCTGGGCCGCAGGATTCATGCCTGCTCAGCTGCCTGATAACCGCCAGCTGGGCCGCAGGATTCATGCCTGCTCAGCTGCCTGATAACCGCCAGCTGGGCCGCAGGATTCATGCCTGCTCAGCTGCCTGATAACCGCCAGCTGGGCCGCAGGATTCATGCCTGCTCAGCTGCCTGATAACCGCCAGCTGGGCCGCAGGATTCATGCCTGCTCAGCTGCCTGATAACCGCCAGCTGGGCCGCAGGATTCATGCCTGCTCAGCTGCCTGATAACCGCCAGCTGGGCCGCAGGATTCATGCCTGCTCAGCTGCCTGATAACCGCCAGCTGGGCCGCAGGATTCATGCCTGCTCAGCTGCCTGATAACCGCCAGCTGGGCCGCAGGATTCATGCCTGCTCAGCTGCCTGATAACCGCCAGCTGGGCCGCAGGATTCATGCCTGCTCAGCTGCCTGATAACCGCCAGCTGGGCCGCAGGATTCATGCCTGCTCAGCTGCCTGATAACCGCCAGCTGGGCCGCAGGATTCATGCCTGCTCAGCTGCCTGATAACCGCCAGCTGGGCCGCAGGATTCATGCCTGCTCAGCTGCCTGATAACCGCCAGCTGGGCCGCAGGATTCATGCCTGCTCAGCTGCCTGATAACCGCCAGCTGGGCCGCAGGATTCATGCCTGCTCAGCTGCCTGATAACCGCCAGCTGGGCCGCAGGATTCATGCCTGCTCAGCTGCCTGATAACCGCCAGCTGGGCCGCAGGATTCATGCCTGCTCAGCTGCCTGATAATCGCCAGCTGGGCCGCAGGATTCATGCCTGCTCAGCTGCCTGATAACCGCCAGCTGGGCCGCAGGATTCATGCCTGCTCAGCTGCCTGATAACCGCCAGCTGGGCCGCAGGATTCATGCCTGCTCAGCTGCCTGATAACCGCCAGCTGGGCCGCAGGATTCATGCCTGCTCAGCTGCCTGATAACCGCCAGCTGGGCCGCAGGATCAGCCTGCTCAGCTGCCTGATAACCGCCAGCTGGGCCGCAGGCATGCCTGCTCAGCTGCCTGATAACCGCCAGCTGGGCCGCAGGATTCATGCCTGCTCAGCTGCCTGATAACCGCCAGCTGGGCCGCAGGATTCATGCCTGCTCAGCTGCCTGATAACCGCCAGCTGGGCCGCAGGATTCATGCCTGCTCAGCTGCCTGATAACCGCCAGCTGGGCCGCAGGATTCATGCCTGCTCAGCTGCCTGATAACCGCCAGCTGGGCCGCAGGATTCATGCCTGCTCAGCTGCCTGATAACCGCCAGCTGGGCCGCAGGATTCATGCCTGCTCAGCTGCCTGATAACCGCCAGCTGGGCCGCAGGATTCATGCCTGCTCAGCTGCCTGATAACCGCCAGCTGGGCCGCAGGATTCATGCCTGCTCAGCTGCCTGATAATCGCCAGCTGGGCCGCAGGATTCATGCCTGCTCAGCTGCCTGATAACCGCCAGCTGGGCCGCAGGATTCATGCCTGCTCAGCTGCCTGATAACCGCCAGCTGGGCCGCAGGATTCATGCCTGCTCAGCTGCCTGATAACCGCCAGCTGGGCCGCAGGATTCATGCCTGCTCAGCTGCCTGATAACCGCCAGCTGGGCCGCAGGATTCATGCCTGCTCAGCTGCCTGATAACCGCCAGCTGGGCCGCAGGATTCATGCCTGCTCAGCTGCCTGATAACCGCCAGCTGGGCCGCAGGATTCATGCCTGCTCAGCTGCCTGATAACCGCCAGCTGGGCCGCAGGATTCATGCCTGCTCAGCTGCCTGATAACCGCCAGCTGGGCCGCAGGATTCATGCCTGCTCAGCTGCCTGATAACCGCCAGCTGGGCCGCAGGATTCATGCCTGCTCAGCTGCCTGATAACCGCCAGCTGGGCCGCAGGATTCATGCCTGCTCAGCTGCCTGATAACCGCCAGCTGGGCCGCAGGATTCATGCCTGCTCAGCTGCCTGATAACCGCCAGCTGGGCCGCAGGATTCATGCCTGCTCAGCTGCCTGATAACCGCCAGCTGGGCCGCAGGATTCATGCCTGCTCAGCTGCCTGATAACCGCCAGCTGGGCCGCAGGATTCATGCCTGCTCAGCTGCCTGATAACCGCCAGCTGGGCCGCAGGATTCATGCCTGCTCAGCTGCCTGATAACCGCCAGCTGGGCCGCAGGATTCATGCCTGCTCAGCTGCCTGATAACCGCCAGCTGGGCCGCAGGATTCATGCCTGCTCAGCTGCCTGATAACCGCCAGCTGGGCCGCAGGATTCATGCCTGCTCAGCTGCCTGATAATCGCCAGCTGGGCCGCAGGATTCATGCCTGCTCAGCTGCCTGATAATCGCCAGCTGGGCCGCAGGATTCATGCCTGCTCAGCTGCCTGATAATCGCCAGCTGGGCCGCAGGATTCATGCCTGCTCAGCTGCCTGATAATCGCCAGCTGGGCCGCAGGATTCATGCCTGCTCAGCTGCCTGATAACCGCCAGTTGGGCCGCAGGATTCATGCCTGCTCAGCTGCTTGATCTTGCCTGCTGAGGCACATGATCCGTGCAGGAGAGCTACCTGATCAGCACATGAGCAGTCACATGATCAGCGCCTCTCAGTCACCTGATTACTGCATGACAGGCACGTGATCAGTGCCTGCTGAGGTGCGGGATCAGCGCCTGCTCAGCTGCCTGATAATCGCCAGCTGGGCCGCAGGATTCATGCCTGCTCAGCTGCCTGATAACCGCCAGCTGGGCCGCAGGATTCATGCCTGCTCAGCTGCCTGATAACCGCCAGCTGGGCCGCAGGATTCATGCCTGCTCAGCTGCCTGATAACCGCCAGCTGGGCCGCAGGATTCATGCCTGCTCAGCTGCCTGATAACCGCCAGCTGGGCCGCAGGATTCATGCCTGCTCAGCTGCCTGATAATCGCCAGCTGGGCCGCAGGATTCATGCCTGCTCAGCTGCCTGATAACCGCCAGCTGGGCCGCAGGATTCATGCCTGCTCAGCTGCCTGATAATCGCCAGCTGGGCCGCAGGATTCATGCCTGCTCAGCTGCCTGATAACCGCCAGCTGGGCCGCAGGATTCATGCCTGCTCAGCTGCCTGATAACCGCCAGCTGGGCCGCAGGATTCATGCCTGCTCAGCTGCCTGATAATCGCCAGCTGGGCCGCAGGATTCATGCCTGCTCAGCTGCCTGATAACCGCCAGCTGGGCCGCAGGATTCATGCCTGCTCAGCTGCCTGATAACCGCCAGCTGGGCCGCAGGATTCATGCCTGCTCAGCTGCCTGATAACCGCCAGCTGGGCCGCAGGATTCATGCCTGCTCAGCTGCCTGATAACCGCCAGCTGGGCCGCAGGATTCATGCCTGCTCAGCTGCCTGATAACCGCCAGCTGGGCCGCAGGATTCATGCCTGCTCAGCTGCCTGATAACCGCCAGCTGGGCCGCAGGATTCATGCCTGCTCAGCTGCCTGATAACCGCCAGCTGGGCCGCAGGATTCATGCCTGCTCAGCTGCCTGATAACCGCCAGCTGGGCCGCAGGATTCATGCCTGCTCAGCTGCCTGATAACCGCCCGCTGAGGCACATGATCCGTGCAGGAGAGCTACCTGATCAGCCGCCACATGAGCAGCGCCTCTCAGTCCCTGATCACTGCAGGCACTGATCAGTGCCTGCTGGGGCGGGATCATGCCTGCTCAGCTGCCTGATAACCGCCAGCTGGGCCGCAGGATTCATGCCTGCTCAGCTGCCTGATAACCGCCAGCTGGGCCGCAGGATTCATGCCTGCTCAGCTGCCTGATAATCGCCAGCTGGGCCGCAGGATTCATGCCCGCTCAGCTGCCTGATAACCGCCAGCTGGGCCGCAGGATTCATGCCTGCTCAGCTGTCTGATAACCGCCAGCTGGGCCGCAGGATTCATGCCTGCTCAGCTGCCTGATAACCGCCAGCTGGGCCGCAGGATTCATGCCTGCTCAGCCGCCTGATAACCGCCAGCTGGGCCGCAGGATTCATGCCTGCTCAGCTGCCTGATAACCGCCAGCTGGGCCGCAGGATTCATGCCTGCTCAGCTGCCTGATAACCGCCAGCTGGGCCGCAGGATTCATGCCTGCTCAGCTGCCTGATAACCGCCAGCTGGGCCGCAGGATTCATGCCTGCTCAGCTGCCTGATAACCGCCAGCTGGGCCGCAGGATTCATGCCTGCTCAGCTGCCTGATAACCGCAAGCTGGGCCGCAGGATTCATGCCTGCTGAGCTGCCTGATAACCGCCAGCTGGGCCGCAGGATTCATGCCTGCTCAGCTGCCTGATAACCGCCAGCTGGGCCGCAGGATTCATGCCTGCTCAGCTGCCTGATAACCGCCAGCTGGGCCGCAGGATTCATGCCTGCTCAGCTGCCTGATAATCGCCAGCTGGGCCGCAGGATTCATGCCTGCTCAGCTGCCTGATAATCGCCAGCTGGGCCGCAGGATTCATGCCTGCTCAGCTGCCTGATAATCGCCAGCTGGGCCGCAGGATTCATGCCTGCTCAGCTGCCTGATAATCACCAGTTGGGCCGCAGGATTCATGCCTGCTCAGCTGCTTGATTCTTGCCTGCTGAGGCACATGATCCGTGCAGGAGAGCTACCTGATCAGCACATGAGCAGTCACATGATCAGCGCCTCTCAGTCACCTGATTACTGCATGACAGGCACGTGATCAGTGCCTGCTGAGGTGCGGGATCAGCGCCTGCTCAGCTGCCTGTTAATCGCCAGCTGGGCCGCAGGATTCATGCCTGCTCAGCTGCCTGATAACCGCCAGCTGGGCCGCAGGATTCATGCCTGCTCAGCTGCCTGATAACCGCCAGCTGGGCCGCAGGATTCATGCCTGCTCAGCTGCCTGATAACCGCCAGCTGGGCCGCAGGATTCATGCCTGCTCAGCTGCCTGATAACCGCCAGCTGGGCCGCAGGATTCATGCCTGCTCAGCTGCCTGATAACCGCCAGCTGGGCCGCAGGATTCATGCCTGCTCAGCTGCCTGATAACCGCCAGCTGGGCCGCAGGATTCATGCCTGCTCAGCTGCCTGATAACCGCCAGCTGGGCCGCAGGATTCATGCCTGCTCAGCTGCCTGATAACCGCCAGCTGGGCCGCAGGATTCATGCCTGCTGAGCTGCCTGATAACCGCCAGCTGGGCCGCAGGATTCATGCCTGCTGAGCTGCCTGATAACCGCCAGCTGGGCCGCAGGATTCATGCCTGCTCAGCTGCCTGATAACCGCCAGCTGGGCCGCAGGATTCATGCCTGCTCAGCTGCCTGATAACCGCCAGCTGGGCCGCAGGATTCATGCCTGCTCAGCTGCCTGATAACCGCCAGCTGGGCCGCAGGATTCATGCCTGCTCAGCTGCCTGATAACCGCCAGCTTCGCCGCAGGATTCATGCCTGCTCAGCTGCCTGATAACCGCCAGCTGGGCCGCAGGATTCATGCCTGCTCAGCTGCCTGATAACCGCCAGCTGGGCCGCAGGATTCATGCCTGCTCAGCTCCCTGATAACCGCCAGCTGGGCCGCAGGATTCATGCCTGCTCAGCTGCCTGATAACCGCCAGCTGGGCCGCAGGATTCATGCCTGCTCAGCTGCCTGATAACCGCCCGCTGGGCCGCAGGATTCATGCCTGCTCAGCTGCCTGATAACCGCCCGCTGGGCCGCAGGATTCATGCCTGCTCAGCTGCTTGATTCTTGCCTGCTGGGCACATGATCCGTGCAGGAGAGCTACCTGATCAGCACATGAGCAGTCACATGATCAGCGCCTCTCAGTCACCTGATCACTGCATGACAGCACTGATCAGTGCCTGCTGAGGTGCGGGATCATGCCTGCTCAGCTGCCTGATAACCGCCAGCTGGGCCGCAGGATTCATGCCTGCTCAGCTGCCTGATAACCGCCAGCTGGGCCGCAGGATTCATGCCTGCTCAGCTGCCTGATAACCGCCAGCTGGGCCGCAGGATTCATGCCTGCTCAGCTGCCTGATAACCGCCAGCTGGGCCGCAGGATTCATGCCTGCTCAGCTGCCTGATAACCGCCAGCTGGGCCGCAGGATTCATGCCTGCTCAGCTGCCTGATAACCGCCAGCTGGGCCGCAGGATTCATGCCTGCTCAGCTGCCTGATAACCGCCAGCTGGGCCGCAGGATTCATGCCTGCTCAGCTGCCTGATAACCGCCAGCTGGGCCGCAGGATTCATGCCTGCTCAGCTGCCTGATAACCGCCAGCTGGGCCGCAGGATTCATGCCTGCTCAGCTGCCTGATAACCGCCAGCTGGGCCGCAGGATTCATGCCTGCTCAGCTGCCTGATAACCGCCAGCTGGGCCGCAGGATTCATGCCTGCTCAGCTGCCTGATAACCGCCAGCTGGGCCGCAGGATTCATGCCTGCTCAGCTGCCTGATAACCGCCAGCTGGGCCGCAGGATTCATGCCTGCTCAGCTGCCTGATAACCGCCAGCTGGGCCGCAGGATTCATGCCTGCTCAGCTGCCTGATAACCGCCAGCTGGGCCGCAGGATTCATGCCTGCTCAGCTGCCTGATAACCGCCAGCTGGGCCGCAGGATTCATGCCTGCTCAGCTGCCTGATAACCGCCAGCTGGGCCGCAGGATTCATGCCTGCTCAGCTGCCTGATAACCGCCAGCTGGGCCGCAGGATTCATGCCTGCTCAGCTGCCTGATAACCGCCAGCTGGGCCGCAGGATTCATGCCTGCTCAGCTGCCTGATAACCGCCAGCTGGGCCGCAGGATTCATGCCTGCTCAGCTGCCTGATAACCGCCAGCTGGGCCGCAGGATTCATGCCTGCTCAGCTGCCTGATAACCGCCAGCTGGGCCGCAGGATTCATGCCTGCTCAGCTGCCTGATAACCGCCAGCTGGGCCGCAGGATTCATGCCTGCTCAGCTGCCTGATAACCGCCAGCTGGGCCGCAGGATTCATGCCTGCTCAGCTGCCTGATAACCGCCCGCTGGGCCGCAGGATTCATGCCTGTTCAGCTGCCTGATAACTGCCCGCTGGGCCACAGGATTCATGCCTGCTCAGCTGCCTGATAACCGCCAACTGGGCCTCAGGATTCATGCCTGCTCAGCTTCCTGATAACCGCCAGCTGAGGCGCAGGATTCATGCCTGCTCAGCTGCCTGATAACCGCCAGCTCGGCCGCAGGATTCATGCCTGCTCAGCTGCCTGATAACCGCCAGCTGGGCCGCAGGATTCATGCCTGCTCAGCTGCCTGATAACCGCCAGCTGGGCCGCAGGATTCATGCCTGCTCAGCTGCCTGATAACCGCCAGCTGGGCCGCAGGATTCATGCCTGCTCAGCTGCCTGATAACCGCCAGCTGGGCCGCAGGATTCATGCCTGCTCAGCTGCCTGATAACCGCCAGCTGGGCCGCAGGATTCATGCCTGCTCAGCTGCCTGATAACCGCCAGCTGGGCCGCAGGATTCATGCCTGCTCAGCTGCCTGATAACCGCCAGCTGGGCCGCAGGATTCATGCCTGCTCAGCTGCCTGATAACCGCCAGCTGGGCCGCAGGATTCATGCCTGCTCAGCTGCCTGATAACCGCCAGCTGGGCCGCAGGATTCATGCCTGCTCAGCTGCCTGATAACCGCCAGCTGGGCCGCAGGATTCATGCCTGCTCAGCTGCCTGATAACCGCCAGCTGGGCCGCAGGATTCATGCCTGCTCAGCTGCCTGATAACCGCCAGCTGGGCCGCAGGATTCATGCCTGCTCAGCTGCCTGATAACCGCCAGCTGGGCCGCAGGATTCATGCCTGCTCAGCTGCCTGATAACCGCCAGCTGGGCCGCAGGATTCATGCCTGCTCAGCTGCCTGATAATCGCCAGCTGGGCCGCAGGATTCATGCCTGCTCAGCTGCCTGATAACCGCCAGCTGGGCCGCAGGATTCATGCCTGCTCAGCTGCCTGATAACCGCCAGCTGGGCCGCAGGATTCATGCCTGCTCAGCTGCCTGATAACCGCCAGCTGGGCCGCAGGATTCATGCCTGCTCAGCTGCCTGATAATCGCCAGCTGGGCCGCAGGATTCATGCCTGCTCAGCTGCCTGATAACCGCCAGCTGGGCCGCAGGATTCATGCCTGCTCAGCTGCCTGATAACCGCCAGCTGGGCCGCAGGATTCATGCCTGCTCAGCTGCCTGATAACCGCCAGCTGGGCCGCAGGATTCATGCCTGCTCAGCTGCCTGATAACCGCCAGCTGGGCCGCAGGATTCATGCCTGCTCAGCTGCCTGATAACCGCCAGCTGGGCCGCAGGATTCATGCCTGCTCAGCTGCCTGATAACCGCCAGCTGGGCCGCAGGATTCATGCCTGCTCAGCTGCCTGATAATCGCCAGCTGGGCCGCAGGATTCATGCCTGCTCAGCTGCCTGATAACCGCCAGCTGGGCCGCAGGATTCATGCCTGCTCAGCTGCCTGATAACCGCCAGCTGGGCCGCAGGATTCATGCCTGCTCAGCTGCCTGATAATCGCCAGCTGGGCCGCAGGATTCATGCCTGCTCAGCTGCCTGATAACCGCCAGCTGGGCCGCAGGATTCATGCCTGCTCAGCTGCCTGATAACCAGCTGCAGCGCCGCAGGATTCATGCCTGCTGCAGCAGCCTGATAACCGCCAGCTGGGCCGCAGGATTCATGCCTGCTCAGCTGCCTGATAACCGCCAGCTGGGCCGCAGGATTCATGCCTGCTCAGCTGCCTGATAACCGCCAGCTGGGCCGCAGGATTCATGCCTGCTCAGCTGCCTGATAACCGCCAGCTGGGCCGCAGGATTCATGCCTGCTCAGCTGCCTGATAACCGCCAGCTGGGCCGCAGGATTCATGCCTGCTCAGCTGCCTGATAACCGCCAGCTGGGCCGCAGGATTCATGCCTGCTCAGCTGCCTGATAACCGCCAGCTGGGCCGCAGGATTCATGCCTGCTCAGCTGCCTGATAACCGCCAGCTGGGCCGCAGGATTCATGCCTGCTCAGCTGCCTGATAACCGCCAGCTGGGCCGCAGGATTCATGCCTGCTCAGCTGCCTGATAACCGCCAGCTGGGCCGCAGGATTCATGCCTGCTCAGCTGCCTGATAACCGCCCGCTGGGCCGCAGGATTCATGCCTGCTCAGCTGCCTGATAACCGCCCGCTGGGCCGCAGGATTCATGCCTGCTCAGCTGCCTGATAACCGCCAGCTGGGCCGCAGGATTCATGCCTGCTCAGCTGCCTGATAACCGCCAGCTGGGCCGCAGGATTCATGCCTGCTCAGCTGCCTGATAACCGCCAGCTGGGCCGCAGGATTCATGCCTGCTCAGCTGCCTGATAACCGCCAGCTGGGCCGCAGGATTCATGCCTGCTCAGCTGCCTGATAACCGCCAGCTGGGCCGCAGGATTCATGCCTGCTCAGCTGCCTGATAACCGCCAGCTGGGCCGCAGGATTCATGCCTGCTCAGCTGCCTGATAACCGCCAGCTGGGCCGCAGGATTCATGCCTGCTCAGCTGCCTGATAACGCCAGCTGGGCCGCAGGATTCATGCCTGCTCAGATGCTTGATTCTTGCCTGCTGAGGCACATGATCCGTGCAGGAGAGCTACCTGATCAGCACATGAGCAGTCACATGGTCAGTGCCTCTCAGTCACCTGATCACTGCATGACAGGCACGTGATCAGTGCCTGCTGAGGTGCAGGATCAGCGCCTGCTCAGCTGCCTGATAATCGCCAGCTGGGCCGCAGGATTCATGCCTGCTCAGCTGCCTGATAACCGCCAGCTGGGCCGCAGGATTCATGCCTGCTCAGCTGCCTGATAACCGCCAGCTGGGCCGCAGGATTCATGCCTGCTCAGCTGCCTGATAACCGCCAGCTGGGCCGCAGGATTCATGCCTGCTCAGCTGCCTGATAACCGCCAGCTGGGCCGCAGGATTCATGCCTGCTCAGCTGCCTGATAACCGCCAGCTGGGCCGCAGGATTCATGCCTGCTCAGCTGCCTGATAACCGCCAGCTGGGCCGCAGGATTCATGCCTGCTCAGCTGCCTGATAACTGCCAGCTGGGCCGCAGGATTCATGCCTGCTCAGCTGCCTGATAACCGCCAGCTGGGCCGCAGGATTCATGCCTGCTCAGCTGCCTGATAACCGCCAGCTGGGCCGCAGGATTCATGCCTGCTCAGCTGCCTGATAACCGCCAGCTGGGCCGCAGGATTCATGCCTGCTCAGCTGCCTGATAACCGCCAGCTGGGCCGCAGGATTCATGCCTGCTCAGCTGCCTGATAACCGCCAGCTGGGCCGCAGGATTCATGCCTGCTCAGCTGCCTGATAACCGCCAGCTGGGCCGCAGGATTCATGCCTGCTCAGCTGCCTGATAACCGCCAGCTGGGCCGCAGGATTCATGCCTGCTCAGCTGCCTGATAATCGCCAGCTGGGCCGCAGGATTCATGCCTGCTCAGCTGCCTGATTCTTGCCTGCTGAGGCACATGATCCGTGCAGGAGAGCTACCTGATCAGCACATGAGCAGTCACATGATCAGCGCCTCTCAGTCACCTGATCACTGCATGACAGGCACGTGATCAGTGCCTGCTGAGGTGCGGGATCAGCGCCTGATCAGCTGCCTGATAATCGCCAGCTGGGCCGCAGGATTCATGCCTGCTCAGCTGCCTGATAACCGCCAGCTGGGCCGCAGGATTCATGCCTGCTCAGCTGCCTGATAATCGCCAGCTGGGCCGCAGGATTCATGCCTGCTCAGCTGCCTGATAACCGCCAGCTGGGCCGCAGGATTCATGCCTGCTCAGCTGCCTGATAACCGCCAGCTGGGCCGCAGGATTCATGCCTGCTCAGCTGCCTGATAACCGCCAGCTGGGCCGCAGGATTCATGCCTGCTCAGCTGCCTGATAACCGCCAGCTGGGCCGCAGGATTCATGCCTGCTCAGCTGCCTGATAACCGCCAGCTGGGCCGCAGGATTCATGCCTGCTCAGCTGCCTGATAACCGCCAGCTGGGCCGCAGGATTCATGCCTGCTCAGCTGCCTGATAACCGCCAGCTGGGCCGCAGGATTCATGCCTGCTCAGCTGCCTGATAACCGCCAGCTGGGCCGCAGGATTCATGCCTGCTCAGCTGCCTGATAATCGCCAGCTGGGCCGCAGGATTCATGCCTGCTCAGCTGCCTGATAACCGCCAGCTGGGCCGCAGGATTCATGCCTGCTCAGCTGCCTGATAACCGCCAGCTGGGCCGCAGGATTCATGCCTGCTCAGCTGCCTGATAACCGCCAGCTGGGCCGCAGGATTCATGCCTGCTCAGCTGCCTGATAATCGCCAGCTGGGCCGCAGGATTCATGCCTGCTCAGCTGCCTGATAACCGCCAGCTGGGCCGCAGGATTCATGCCTGCTCAGCTGCCTGATAACCGCCAGCTGGGCCGCAGGATTCATGCCTGCTCAGCTGCCTGATAACCGCCAGCTGGGCCGCAGGATTCATGCCTGCTCAGCTGCCTGATAACCGCCAGCTGGGCCGCAGGATTCATGCCTGCTCAGCTGCCTGATAACCGCCAGCTGGGCCGCAGGATTCATGCCTGCTCAGCTGCCTGATAACGCCAGCTGGGCCGCAGGATTCATGCCTGCTCAGCTGCCTGATAATCGCCAGCTGGGCCGCAGGATTCATGCCTGCTCAGCTGCCTGATAACCGCCAGCTGGGCCGCAGGATTCATGCCTGCTCAGCTGCCTGATAATCGCCAGCTGGGCCGCAGGATTCATGCCTGCTCAGCTGCCTGATAATCGCCAGCTGGGCCGCAGGATTCATGCCTGCTCAGCTGCCTGATAACCGCCAGCTGGGCCGCAGGATTCATGCCTGCTCAGCTGCCTGATAACCGCCAGCTGGGCCGCAGGATTCATGCCTGCTCAGCTGCCTGATAACCGCCAGCTGGGCCGCAGGATTCATGCCTGCTCAGCTGCCTGATAAGTGCCAGCTGGGCCGCAGGATTCATGCCTGCTCAGCTGCCTGATAACCGCCAGCTGGGCCGCAGGATTCATGCCTGCTCAGCTGCCTGATAACCGCCAGCTGGGCCGCAGGATTCATGCCTGCTCAGCTGCCTGATAACCGCCAGCTGGGCCGCAGGATTCATGCCTGCTCAGCTGCCTGATAACCGCCAGCTGGGCCGCAGGATTCATGCCTGCTCAGCTGCCTGATAACCGCCAGCTGGGCCGCAGGATTCATGCCTGCTCAGCTGCCTGATAATCGCCAGCTGGGCCGCAGGATTCATGCCTGCTCAGCTGCCTGATAACCGCCAGCTGGGCCGCAGGATTCATGCCTGCTCAGCTGCCTGATAACCGCCAGCTGGGCCGCAGGATTCATGCCTGCTCAGCTGCCTGATAACCGCCAGCTGGGCCGCAGGATTCATGCCTGCTCAGCTGCCTGATAACCGCCAGCTGGGCCGCAGGATTCATGCCTGCTCAGCTGCCTGATAACCGCCAGCTGGGCCGCAGGATTCATGCCTGCTCAGCTGCCTGATAACCGCCAGCTGGGCCGCAGGATTCATGCCTGCTCAGCTGCCTGATAACCGCCAGCTGGGCCGCAGGATTCATGCCTGCTCAGCTGCCTGATAACCGCCAGCTGGGCCGCAGGATTCATGCCTGCTCAGCTGCCTGATAACCGCCAGCTGGGCCGCAGGATTCATGCCTGCTCAGCTGCCTGATAATCGCCAGCTGGGCCGCAGGATTCATGCCTGCTCAGCTGCCTGATAATCGCCAGCTGGGCCGCAGGATTCATGCCTGCTCAGCTGCCTGATAATCGCCAGCTGGGCCGCAGGATTCATGCCTGCTCAGCTGCCTGATAATCGCCAGCTGGGCCGCAGGATTCATGCCTGCTCAGCTGCCTGATTCTGCCAGCTGGGCCGCAGGATTCATGCTGCTCAGCTGCCTGATCAGCACATGAGCAGTCACATGATCAGCGCCTCTCAGTCACCTGCTGCATGACTGCCTGATCACCGCCAGCTGGGCCGCAGGATTCATGCCTGCTCAGCTGCCTGATAATCGCCAGCTGGGCCGCAGGATTCATGCCTGCTCAGCTGCCTGATAACCGCCAGCTGGGCCGCAGGATTCATGCCTGCTCAGCTGCCTGATAACCGCCAGCTGGGCCGCAGGATTCATGCCTGCTCAGCTGCCTGATAACCGCCAGCTGGGCCGCAGGATTCATGCCTGCTCAGCTGCCTGATAATCGCCAGCTGGGCCTGATCCGTGCAGAGCTACCTGATAACATGAGCAGCTGGCGCCTCAGCCTGATCACTGCTGACAGGCCTGATCAGCCTGCTGGGTGCAGGATTCATGCCTGCTCAGCTGCCTGATAATCGCCAGCTGGGCCGCAGGATTCATGCCTGCTCAGCTGCCTGATAATCGCCAGCTGGGCCGCAGGATTCATGCCTGCTCAGCTGCCTGATAACCGCCAGCTGGGCCGCAGGATTCATGCCTGCTCAGCTGCCTGATAACCGCCAGCTGGGCCGCAGGATTCATGCCTGCTCAGCTGCCTGATAACCGCCAGCTGGGCCGCAGGATTCATGCCTGCTCAGCTGCCTGATAATCGCCAGCTGGGCCGCAGGATTCATGCCTGCTCAGCTGCCTGATAACCGCCAGCTGGGCCGCAGGATTCATGCCTGCTCAGCTGCCTGATAATCGCCAGCTGGGCCGCAGGATTCATGCCTGCTCAGCTGCTTGATTCTTGCCTGCTGAGGCACATGATCCGTGCAGGAGAGCTACCTGATCAGCACATGAGCAGTCACATGATCAGGGCCTCTCAGTCACCTGATCACTGCATGAAAGGCACGTGATCAGTGCCTGCTGAGGTGCGGGATCAGCGCCTGCTCAGCTGCCTGTTAATCGCCAGCTGGGCCGCAGGATTCATGCCTGCTCAGCTGCCTGATAATCGCCAGCTGGGCCGCAGGATTCATGCCTGCTCAGCTGCCTGATAATCGGCAGCTG
The DNA here is from genome assembly GCF_032452875.1 of Bos javanicus. NCBI lineage: Eukaryota > Metazoa > Chordata > Mammalia > Artiodactyla > Bovidae > Bos > Bos javanicus. Next base: position 130,291 of record NW_026894283.1, on the reverse strand, counting down.
GGCCGCAGGATTCATGCCTGCTCAGCTGCCTGATAACCGCCAGCTGGGCCGCAGGATTCATGCCTGCTCAGCTGCCTGATAACCGCCAGCTGGGCCGCAGGATTCATGCCTGCTCAGCTGCCTGATAATCGCCAGCTGGGCCGCAGGATTCATGCCTGCTCAGCTGCCTGATAATCGCCAGCTGGGCCGCAGGATTCATGCCTGCTCAGCTGCCTGATAACCCAGCTGGGCCGCAGGATTCATGCCTGCTCAGCTGCCTGATAACCGCCAGCTGGGCCGCAGGATTCATGCCTGCTCAGCTGCCTGATCCGCCAGCTGGGCCGCAGGATCATGCCTGCTCAGCTGCCTGATAATCGCCAGCTGGGCCGCAGGATTCATGCCTGCTCAGCTGCCTGATAACCGCCAGCTGGGCCGCAGGATTCATGCCTGCTCAGCTGCCTGATAACCGCCAGCTGGGCCGCAGGATTCATGCCTGCTCAGCTGCCTGATAACCGCCAGCTGGGCCGCAGGATTCATGCCTGCTCAGCTGCCTGATAACCGCCAGCTGGGCCGCAGGATTCATGCCTGCTCAGCTGCCTGATAACGCCAGCTGGGCCGCAGGATTCATGCCTGCTCAGCTGCCTGATAATCGCCAGCTGGGCCGCAGGATTCATGCCTGCTCAGCTGCCTGATAACCGCCAGCTGGGCCGCAGGATTCATGCCTGCTCAGCTGCCTGATAACCGCCAGCTGGGCCGCAGGATTCATGCCTGCTCAGCTGCCTGATAACGCCAGCTGGGCCGCAGGATTCATGCCTGCTCAGCTGCCTGATAACCGCCAGCTGGGCCGCAGGATTCATGCCTGCTCAGCTGCCTGATAACCGCCAGCTGGGCCGCAGGATTCATGCCTGCTCAGCTGCCTGATAACCGCCAGCTGGGCCGCAGGATTCATGCCTGCTCAGCTGCCTGATAATCGCCAGCTGGGCCGCAGGATTCATGCCTGCTCAGCTGCCTGATAATCGCCAGCTGGGCCGCAGGATTCATGCCTGCTCAGCTGCCTGATAACCGCCAGCTGGGCCGCAGGATTCATGCCTGCTCAGCTGCCTGATAACCGCCAGCTGGGCCGCAGGATTCATGCCTGCTCAGCTGCCTGATAACCGCCAGCTGGGCCGCAGGATTCATGCCTGCTCAGCTGCCTGATAACCGCCAGCTGGGCCGCAGGATTCATGCCTGCTCAGCTGCCTGATAATCGCCAGCTGGGCCGCAGGATTCATGCCTGCTCAGCTGCCTGATAACCGCCAGCTGGGCCGCAGGATTCATGCCTGCTCAGCTGCCTGATAACCGCCAGCTGGGCCGCAGGATTCATGCCTGCTCAGCTGCCTGATAATCGCCAGCTGGGCCGCAGGATTCATGCCTGCTCAGCTGCCTGATAATCGCCAGCTGGGCCGCAGGATTCATGCCTGCTCAGCTGCCTGATAACCGCCAGCTGGGCCGCAGGATTCATGCCTGCTCAGCTGCCTGATAACCGCCAGCTGGGCCGCAGGATTCATGCCTGCTCAGCTGCCTGATAACCGCCAGCTGGGCCGCAGGATTCATGCCTGCTCAGCTGCCTGATAACCGCCAGCTGGGCCGCAGGATTCATGCCTGCTCAGCTGCCTGATAACCGCCAGCTGGGCCGCAGGATTCATGCCTGCTCAGCTGCCTGATAATCGCCAGCTGGGCCGCAGGATTCATGCCTGCTCAGCTGCCTGATAATCGCCAGCTGGGCCGCAGGATTCATGCCTGCTCAGCTGCCTGATAATCGCCAGCTGGGCCGCAGGATTCATGCCTGCTCAGCTGCTTGATTCTTGCCTGCTGAGGCACATGATCCGTGCAGGAGAGCTACCTGATCAGCACATGAGCAGTCACATGATCAGCGCCTCTCAGTCACCTGATCACTGCATGACAGGCACGTGATCAGTGCCTGCTGAGGTGCGGGATCAGCGCCTGCTCAGCTGCCTGTTAATCGCCAGCTGGGCCGCAGGATTCATGCCTGCTCAGCTGCCTGATAATCGCCAGCTGGGCCGCAGGATTCATGCCTGCTCAGCTGCCTGATAACCGCCAGCTGGGCCGCAGGATTCATGCCTGCTCAGCTGCCTGATAACCGCCAGCTGGGCCGCAGGATTCATGCCTGCTCAGCTGCCTGATAACCGCCAGCTGGGCCGCAGGATTCATGCCTGCTCAGCTGCCTGATATACCGCCAGCTGGGCCGCAGGATTCACCTGCTCAGCTGCCTGATAACGCCAGCTGGGCCGCAGGATTCATGCCTGCTCAGCTGCCTGATAATCGCCAGCTGGGCCGCAGGATTCATGCCTGCTCAGCTGCCTGATAATCGCCAGCTGGGCCGCAGGATTCATGCCTGCTCAGCTGCCTGATAACCGCCAGCTGGGCCGCAGGATTCATGCCTGCTCAGCTGCCTGATAACCGCCAGCTGGGCCGCAGGATTCATGCCTGCTCAGCTGCCTGATAACCGCCAGCTGGGCCGCAGGATTCATGCCTGCTCAGCTGCGTGATAATCGCCAGCTGGGCCGCAGGATTCATGCCTGCTCAGCTGCCTGATAATCGCCAGCTGGGCCGCAGGATTCATGCCTGCTCAGCTGCCTGATAATCGCCAGCTGGGCCGCAGGATTCATGCCTGCTCAGCTGCTTGATTCTTGCCTGCTGAGGCACATGATCCGTGCAGGAGAGCTACCTGATCAGCACATGAGCAGTCACATGGTCAGCGCCTCTCAGTCACCTGATTACTGCATGACAGGCACGTGATCAGTGCCTGCTGAGGTGCGGGATCAGCGCCTGCTCAGCTGCCTGTTAATCGCCAGCTGGGCCGCAGGATTCATGCCTGCTCAGCTGCCTGATAACCGCCAGCTGGGCCGCAGGATTCATGCCTGCTCAGCTGCCTGATAACCGCCAGCTGGGCCGCAGGATTCATGCCTGCTCAGCTGCCTGATAATCGCCAGCTGGGCCGCAGGATTAATGCCTGCTCAGCTGCCTGATAATCGCCAGCTGGGCCGCAGGATTCATGCCTGCTCAGCTGCCTGATAACCGCCAGCTGGGCCGCAGGATTCATGCCTGCTCAGCTGCCTGATAACCGCCAGCTGGGCCGCAGGATTCATGCCTGCTCAGCTGCCTGATAATCGCCAGCTGGGCCGCTGGATTCATGCCTGCTCAGCTGCCTGATAATCGCCAGCTGGGCCGCAGGATTCATGCCTGCTCAGCTGCCTGATAACCGCCAGCTGGGCCGCAGGATTCATGCCTGCTCAGCTGCCTGATAACCGCCAGCTGGGCCGCAGGATTCATGCCTGCTCAGCTGCCTGATAATCGCCAGCTGGGCCGCAGGATTCATGCCTGCTCAGCTGCCTGATAACCGCCAGCTGGGCCGCAGGATTCATGCCTGCTCAGCTGCCTGATAACCGCCAGCTGGGCGGCAGGATTCATGCCTGCTCAGCTGCCTGATAACCGCCAGCTGGGCCGCAGGATTCATGCCTGCTCAGCTGCCTGATAACCGCCAGCTGGGCCGCAGGATTCATGCCTGCTCAGCTGCCTGATAACCGCCAGCTGGGCCGCAGGATTCATGCCTGCTCAGCTGCCTGATAACCGCCAGCTGGGCCGCAGGATTCATGCCTGCTCAGCTGCCTGATAATCGCCAGCTGGGCCGCAGGATTCATGCCTGCTCAGCTGCCTGATAACCGCCAGCTGGGCCGCAGGATTCATGCCTGCTCAGCTGCCTGATAACCGCCAGCTGGGCCGCAGGATTCATGCCTGCTCAGCTGCCTGATAACCGCCAGCTGGGCCGCAGGATTCATGCCTGCTCAGCTGCCTGATAATCGCCAGCTGGGCCGCAGGATTCATGCCTGCTCAGCTGCCTGATAATCGCCAGCTGGGCCGCAGGATTCATGCCTGCTCAGCTGCCTGATAACCGCCAGCTGGGCCGCAGGATTCATGCCTGCTCAGCTGCCTGATAACCGCCAGCTGGGCCGCAGGATTCATGCCTGCTCAGCTGCCTGATAACGCCAGCTGGGCCGCAGGATTCATGCCTGCTCAGCTGCCTGATAACCGCCAGCTGGGCCGCAGGATTCATGCCTGCTCAGCTGCCTGATAACCGCCAGCTGGGCCGCAGGATTCATGCCTGCTCAGCTGCCTGATAATCGCCAGCTGGGCCGCAGGATTCATGCCTGCTCAGCTGCCTGATAACCGCCAGCTGGGCCGCAGGATTCATGCCTGCTCAGCTGCCTGATAATCGCCAGCTGGGCCGCAGGATTCATGCCTGCTCAGCTGCCTGATAACGCCAGCTGGGCCGCAGGATTCATGCCTGCTCAGCTGCCTGATAACCGCCAGCTGGGCCGCAGGATTCATGCCTGCTCAGCTGCCTGATAACCGCCAGCTGGGCCGCAGGATTCATGCCTGCTCAGCTGCCTGATAATCGCCAGCTGGGCCGCAGGATTCATGCCTGCTCAGCTGCCTGATAACCGCCAGCTGGGCCGCAGGATTCATGCCTGCTCAGCTGCCTGATAACGCCAGCTGGGCCGCAGGATTCATGCCTGCTCAGCTGCCTGATAACCGCCAGCTGGGCCGCAGGATTCATGCCTGCTCAGCTGCCTGATAATCGCCAGCTGGGCCGCAGGATTCATGCCTGCTCAGCTGCCTGATAACCGCCAGCTGGGCCGCAGGATTCATGCCTGCTCAGCTGCCTGATAACCGCCAGCTGGGCCGCAGGATTCATGCCTGCTCAGCTGCCTGATAACCGCCAGCTGGGCCGCAGGATTCATGCCTGCTCAGCTGCCTGATAACCGCCAGCTGGGCCGCAGGATTCATGCCTGCTCAGCTGCCTGATAACCGCCAGCTGGGCCGCAGGGTTCATGCCTGCTCAGCTGCCTGATAACCGCCAGCTGGGCCGCAGGATTCATGCCTGCTCAGCTGCCTGATAACCGCCAGCTGGGCCGCAGGATTCATGCCTGCTCAGCTGCCTGATAATCGCCAGCTGGGCCGCAGGATTCATGCCTGCTCAGCTGCCTGATAACCGCCAGTTGGGCCGCAGGATTCATGCCTGCTCAGCTGCCTGATTCTTGCCTGCTGAGGCACATTATCCGTGCAGGAGAGCTACCTGATCAGCACATGAGCAGTCACATGATCAGCGCCTCTCAGTCACCTGATTACTGCATGACAGGCACGTGATCAGTGCCTGCTGAGGTGCGGGATCAGCGCCTGCTCAGCTGCCTGTTAATCGCCAGCTGGGCCGCAGGATTCATGCCTGCTCAGCTGCCTGATAACCGCCAGCTGGGCCGCAGGATTCATGCCTGCTCAGCTGCCTGTTAATCGCCAGCTGGGCCGCAGGATTCATGCCTGCTCAGCTGCCTGATAACCGCCAGCTGGGCCGCAGGATTCATGCCTGCTCAGCTGCCTGATAATCGCCAGCTGGGCCGCAGGATTCATGCCTGCTCAGCTGCCTGATAACCGCCAGCTGGGCCGCAGGATTCATGCCTGCTCAGCTGCCTGATAATCGCCAGCTGGGCCGCAGGATTCATGCCTGCTCAGCTGCCTGATAACCGCCAGCTGGGCCGCAGGATTCATGCCTGCTCAGCTGCCTGATAACGCCAGCTGGGCCGCAGGATTCATGCCTGCTCAGCTGCCTGATAACCGCCAGCTGGGCCGCAGGATTCATGCCTGCTCAGCTGCCTGATAACCGCCAGCTGGGCCGCAGGATTCATGCCTGCTCAGCTGCCTGATAACCGCCAGCTGGGCCGCAGGATTCATGCCTGCTCAGCTGCCTGATAACCGCCAGCTGGGCCGCAGGATTCATGCCTGCTCAGCTGCCTGATAACCGCCAGCTGGGCCGCAGGATTCATGCCTGCTCAGCTGCCTGATAACCGCCAGCTGGGCCGCAGGATTCATGCCTGCTCAGCTGCCTGATAACCGCCAGCTGGGCCGCAGGATTCATGCCTGCTCAGCTGCCTGATAATCGCCAGCTGGGCCGCAGGATTCATGCCTGCTCAGCTGCCTGATAATCGCCAGCTGGGCCGCAGGATTCATGCCTGCTCAGCTGCTTGATTCTCGCCTGCTGAGGCACATGATCCGTGCAGGAGAGCTACCTGATCAGCACATGAGCAGTCACATGATCAGCGCCTCTCAGTCACCTGATCACTGCATGACAGGCACGTGATCAGTGCCTGCTGAGGTGCGGGATCAGCGCCTGCTCAGCTGCCTGATAATCGCCAGCTGGGCCGCAGGATTCATGCCTGCTCAGCTGCCTGATAACCGCCAGCTGGGCCGCAGGATTCATGCCTGCTCAGCTGCCTGATAACCGCCAGCTGGGCCGCAGGATTCATGCCTGCTCAGCTGCCTGATAACCGCCAGCTGGGCCGCAGGATTCATGCCTGCTCAGCTGCCTGATAACGCCAGCTGGGCCGCAGGATTCATGCCTGCTCAGCTGCCTGATAACCGCCCGCTGGGCCGCAGGATTCATGCCTGCTCAGCTGCCTGATAACCGCCAGCTGGGCCGCAGGATTCATGCCTGCTCAGCTGCCTGATAACCGCCAGCTGGGCCGCAGGATTCATGCCTGCTCAGCTGCCTGATAACCGCCAGCTGGGCCGCAGGATTCATGCCTGCTCAGCTGCCTGATAACCGCCAGCTGGGCCGCAGGATTCATGCCTGCTCAGCTGCCTGATAATCGCCAGCTGGGCCGCAGGATTCATGCCTGCTCAGCTGCCTGATAATCGCCAGCTGGGCCGCAGGATTCATGCCTGCTCAGCTGCCTGATAATCGCCAGCTGGGCCGCAGGATTCATGCCTGCTCAGCTGCCTGATAACCGCCAGTTGGGCCGCAGGATTCATGCCTGCTCAGCTGCCTGATACCCGCCAGCTGGGCCGCAGGATTCATGCCTGCTCAGCTGCCTGATCAGCCTGAGCAGGCACATGATCAGCGCTCTCAGTGCCTGCTGCATGCAGGCACTGATCAGTGCCTGCTGAGGTGCGGGATCAGCGCCTGCTCAGCTGCCTGTTAATCGCCAGCTGGGCCGCAGGATTCATGCCTGCTCAGCTGCCTGATAACCGCCAGCTGGGCCGCAGGATTCATGCCTGCTCAGCTGCCTGATAACCGCCAGCTGGGCCGCAGGATTCATGCCTGCTCAGCTGCCTGATAACCGCCAGCTGGGCCGCAGGATTCATGCCTGCTCAGCTGCCTGATAACCGCCAGCTGGGCCGCAGGATTCATGCCTGCTCAGCTGCCTGATAACCGCCAGCTGGGCCGCAGGATTCATGCCTGCTCAGCTGCCTGATAATCGCCAGCTGGGCCGCAGGATTCATGCCTGCTCAGATGCTTGATTCTTGCCTGCTGAGGCACATGATCCGTGCAGGAGAGCTACCTGATCAGCACATGAGCAGTCACATGGTCAGTGCCTCTCAGTCACCTGATTACTGCATGACAGGCACGTGATCAGTGCCTGCTGAGGTGCGGGATCAGCGCCTGCTCAGCTGCCTGTTAATCGCCAGCTGGGCCGCAGGATTCATGCCTGCTCAGCTGCCTGATAATCGCCAGCTGGGCCGCAGGATTCATGCCTGCTCAGCTGCCTGATAACCGCCAGCTGGGCCGCAGGATTCATGCCTGCTCAGCTGCCTGATAACCGCCAGCTGGGCCGCAGGATTCATGCCTGCTCAGCTGCCTGATAACCGCCAGCTGGGCCGCAGGATTCATGCCTGCTCAGCTGCCTGATAACCGCCAGCTGGGCCGCAGGATTCATGCCTGCTCAGCTGCCTGATAACCGCCAGCTGGGCCGCAGGATTCATGCCTGCTCAGCTGCCTGATAACCGCCAGCTGGGCCGCAGGATTCATGCCTGCTCAGCTGCCTGATAACCGCCAGCTGGGCCGCAGGATTCATGCCTGCCCAGCTGCCTGATAACCGCCAGCTGGGCCGCAGGATTCATGCCTGCTCAGCTGCCTGATAATCGCCAGCTGGGCCGCAGGATTCATGCCTGCTCAGCTGCCTGATAATCGCCAGCTGGGCCGCAGGATTCATGCCTGCTCAGCTGCCTGATTCTTGCCAGCTGGGCCGCAGGATCCATGCCTGCTCAGCTGCCTGATAAGCACATGAGCAGTCACATGATCAGCTGCCTCTCAGTCACCTGATCACTGCATGACAGGCACGTGATCAGTGCCTGCTGGGCGCAGGATCATGCCTGCTCAGCTGCCTGATAATCGCCAGCTGGGCCGCAGGATTCATGCCTGCTCAGCTGCCTGATAATCGCCAGCTGGGCCGCAGGATTCATGCCTGCTCAGCTGCCTGATAATCGCCAGCTGGGCCGCAGGATTCATGCCTGCTCAGCTGCCTGATAACCGCCAGCTGGGCCGCAGGATTCATGCCTGCTCAGCTGCCTGATAACCGCCAGCTGGGCCGCAGGATTCATGCCTGCTCAGCTGCCTGATAATCGCCAGCTGGGCCGCAGGATTCATGCCTGCTCAGCTGCCTGATAACCGCCAGCTGGGCCGCAGGATTCATGCCTGCTCAGCTGCCTGATAACCGCCAGCTGGGCCGCAGGATTCATGCCTGCTCAGCTGCCTGATAACCGCCAGCTGGGCCGCAGGATTCATGCCTGCTCAGCTGCCTGATAACCGCCAGCTGGGCCGCAGGATTCATGCCTGCTCAGCTGCCTGATAACCGCCAGCTGGGCCGCAGGATTCATGCCTGCTCAGCTGCCTGATAACGCCAGCTGGGCCGCAGGATTCATGCCTGCTCAGCTGCCTGATAATCGCCAGCTGGGCCGCAGGATTCATGCCTGCTCAGCTGCCTGATAATCGCCAGCTGGGCCGCAGGACTCATGCCTGCTCAGCTGCCTGATAATCGCCAGCTGGGCCGCAGGATTCATGCCTGCTCAGCTGCTTGATTCTTGCCTGCTGGGCACATGATCCGTGCAGGAGAGCTGCCTGATCAGCACATGAGCAGTCACATGATCAGCGCCTCTCAGTCACCTGATTACTGCATGACAGGCACGTGATCAGTGCCTGCTGAGGTGCGGGATCAGCGCCTGCTCAGCTGCCTGTTAATCGCCAGCTGGGCCGCAGGATTCATGCCTGCTCAGCTGCCTGTTAATCGCCAGCTGGGCCGCAGGATTCATGCCTGCTCAGCTGCCTGATAACCGCCAGCTGGGCCGCAGGGTTCATGCCTGCTCAGCTGCCTGATAACCGCCAGCTGGGCCGCAGGGTTCATGCCTGCTCAGCTGCCTGATAACCGCCAGCTGGGCCGCAGGATTCATGCCTGCTCAGCTGCCTGATAACCGCCAGCTGGGCCGCAGGGTTCATGCCTGCTCAGCTGCCTGATAACCGCCAGCTGGGCCGCAGGGTTCATGCCTGCTCAGCTGCCTGATAATCACCAGTTGGGCCGCAGGATTCATGCCTGCTCAGCTGCCTGATAATCGCCAGCTGGGCCGCAGGATTCATGCCTGCTCAGCTGCCTGATAACCGCCAGCTGGGCCGCAGGATTCATGCCTGCTCAGCTGCCTGATAACCGCCAGCTGGGCACAGGATTCATGCCTGCTCAGCTGCCTGATCAGCACATGCCGCAGTCACTGATCAGCGCCTCTCAGCCACCTGATCACTGCATGCCAGGCACGTGATACCGCCAGCTGGGCCGCAGGATTCATGCCTGCTCAGCTGCCTGATAACCGCCAGCTGGGCCGCAGGATTCATGCCTGCTCAGCTGCCTGATAACCGCCAGCTGGGCCGCAGGATTCATGCCTGCTCAGCTGCCTGATAACCGCCAGCTGGGCCGCAGGATTCATGCCTGCTCAGCTGCCTGATAACCGCCAGCTGGGCCGCAGGATTCATGCCTGCTCAGCTGCCTGATAACCGCCAGCTGGGCCGCAGGATTCATGCCTGCTCAGCTGCCTGATAACCGCCAGCTGGGCCGCAGGATTCATGCCTGCTCAGCTGCCTGATAATCGCCAGCTGGGCCGCAGGATTCATGCCTGCTCAGCTGCTTGATTCTTGCCTGCTGAGGCACATGATCCGTGCAGGAGAGCTACCTGATCAGCACATGAGCAGTCACATGATCAGCGCCTCTCAGTCACCTGATCACTGCATGACAGGCACGTGATCAGTGCCTGCTGAGGTGCGGGATCATGCCTGCTCAGCTGCCTGATAATCGCCAGCTGGGCCGCAGGATTCATGCCTGCTCAGCTGCCTGATAATCGCCAGCTGGGCCGCAGGATTCATGCCTGCTCAGCTGCCTGATAACCGCCAGCTGGGCCGCAGGATTCATGCCTGCTCAGCTGCCTGATAACCGCCAGCTGGGCCGCAGGATTCATGCCTGCTCAGCTGCCTGATAACCGCCAGCTGGGCCGCAGGATTCATGCCTGCTCAGCTGCCTGATAACGCCAGCTGGGCCGCAGGATTCATGCCTGCTCAGCTGCCTGATAACCGCCAGCTGGGCCGCAGGATTCATGCCTGCTCAGCTGCCTGATAATCGCCAGCTGGGCCGCAGGATTCATGCCTGCTCAGCTGCCTGATAACCGCCAGCTGGGCCGCAGGATTCATGCCTGCTCAGCTGCCTGATAACCGCCAGCTGGGCCGCAGGATTCATGCCTGCTCAGCTGCCTGATAACCGCCAGCTGGGCCGCAGGATTCATGCCTGCTCAGCTGCCTGATAACGCCAGCTGGGCCGCAGGATTCATGCCTGCTCAGCTGCCTGATAATCGCCTGCTGGGCATGATCCATGCAGCTCAGCTGCCTGATCAGCACATGGCAGCCGCAGGATTCAGCCTGCTCAGCTGCCTGATAATGCATGCCAGGCACTGCTCAGGCCTGCAGCTGGGATCATGCCTGCTCAGCTGCCTGATAATCGCCAGCTGGGCCGCAGGATTCATGCCTGCTCAGCTGCCTGATAATCGCCAGCTGGGCCGCAGGATTCATGCCTGCTCAGCTGCCTGATAACCGCCAGCTGGGCCGCAGGATTCATGCCTGCTCAGCTGCCTGATAATCGCCAGCTGGGCCGCAGGATTCATGCCTGCTCAGCTGCCTGATAATCGCCAGCTGGGCCGCAGGATTCATGCCTGCTCAGCTGCCTGATAACCGCCAGCTGGGCCGCAGGATTCATGCCTGCTCAGCTGCCTGATAACCGCCAGCTGGGCCGCAGGATTCATGCCTGCTCAGCTGCCTGATAACCGCCAGCTGGGCCGCAGGATTCATGCCTGCTCAGCTGCCTGATAACGCCAGCTGGGCCGCAGGATTCATGCCTGCTCAGCTGCCTGATAACCGCCAGCTGGGCCGCAGGATTCATGCCTGCTCAGCTGCCTGATAACCGCCAGCTGGGCCGCAGGATTCATGCCTGCTCAGCTGCCTGATAACCGCCAGCTGGGCCGCAGGATTCATGCCTGCTCAGCTGCCTGATAACCGCCAGCTGGGCCGCAGGATTCATGCCTGCTCAGCTGCCTGATAATCGCCAGCTGGGCCGCAGGATTCATGCCTGCTCAGCTGCCTGATAATCGCCAGCTGGGCCGCAGGATTCATGCCTGCTCAGCTGCTGCTTGATTCTTGCCTGCTGAGGCACATGATCCGTGCAGGAGAGCTACCTGATCAGCACATGAGCAGTCACATGATCAGCGCCTCTCAGTCACCTGATCACTGCATGACAGGCACGTGATCAGTGCCTGCTGGGCGGGATCAGCGCCTGCTCAGCTGCCTGATAATCGCCAGCTGGGCCGCAGGATTCATGCCTGCTCAGCTGCCTGATAATCGCCAGCTGGGCCGCAGGATTCATGCCTGCTCAGCTGCCTGATAACCGCCAGCTGGGCCGCAGGATTCATGCCTGCTCAGCTGCCTGATAACCGCCAGCTGGGCCGCAGGATTCATGCCTGCTCAGCTGCCTGATAACCGCCAGCTGGGCCGCAGGATTCATGCCTGCTCAGCTGCCTGATAATCGCCAGCTGGGCCGCAGGATTCATGCCTGCTCAGCTGCCTGATAACCGCCAGCTGGGCCGCAGGATTCATGCCTGCTCAGCTGCCTGATAACCGCCAGCTGGGCCGCAGGATTCATGCCTGCTCAGCTGCCTGATAACCGCCAGCTGGGCCGCAGGATTCATGCCTGCTCAGCTGCCTGATAACCGCCAGCTGGGCCGCAGGATTCATGCCTGCTCAGCTGCCTGATAACCGCCAGCTGGGCCGCAGGATTCATGCCTGCTCAGCTGCCTGATAACCGCCAGCTGGGCCGCAGGATTCATGCCTGCTCAGCTGCCTGATAACCGCCAGCTGGGCCGCAGGATTCATGCCTGCTCAGCTGCCTGATAACCGCCAGCTGGGCCGCAGGATTCATGCCTGCTCAGCTGCCTGATAACGCCAGCTGGGCCGCAGGATTCATGCCTGCTCAGCTGCCTGATAACCGCCAGCTGGGCCGCAGGATTCATGCCTGCTCAGCTGCCTGATAATCGCCAGCTGGGCCGCAGGATTCATGCCTGCTCAGCTGCCTGATAATCGCCAGCTGGGCCGCAGGATTCATGCCTGCTCAGCTGCCTGATAATCGCCAGCTGGGCCGCAGGATTCATGCCTGCTCAGCTGCTTGATTCTTGCCTGCTGAGGCACATGATCCGTGCAGGAGAGCTACCTGATCAGCACATGAGCAGTCACATGATCAGCGCCTCTCAGTCACCTGATCACTGCATGACAGGCACGTGATCAGTGCCTGCTGAGGTGCGGGATCAGCGCCTGCTCAGCTGCCTGATAATCGCCAGCTGGGCCGCAGGATTCATGCCTGCTCAGCTGCCTGATAATCGCCAGCTGGGCCGCAGGATTCATGCCTGCTCAGCTGCCTGATAACCGCCAGCTGGGCCGCAGGATTCATGCCTGCTCAGCTGCCTGATAACCGCCAGCTGGGCCGCAGGATTCATGCCTGCTCAGCTGCCTGATAACCGCCAGCTGGGCCGCAGGATTCATGCCTGCTCAGCTGCCTGATAACCGCCAGCTGGGCCGCAGGATTCATGCCTGCTCAGCTGCCTGATAACCGCCAGCTGGGCCGCAGGATTCATGCCTGCTCAGCTGCCTGATAATCGCCAGCTGGGCCGCAGGATTCATGCCTGCTCAGCTGCCTGATAACCGCCAGCTGGGCCGCAGGATTCATGCCTGCTCAGCTGCCTGATAATCGCCAGCTGGGCCGCAGGATTCATGCCTGCTCAGCTGCCTGATAACCGCCAGCTGGGCCGCAGGATTCATGCCTGCTCAGCTGCCTGATAACCGCCAGCTGGGCCGCAGGATTCATGCCTGCTCAGCTGCCTGATAACCGCCAGCTGGGCCGCAGGATTCATGCCTGCTCAGCTGCCTGATAATCGCCAGCTGGGCCGCAGGATTCATGCCTGCTCAGCTGCCTGATAACCGCCAGCTGGGCCGCAGGATTCATGCCTGCTCAGCTGCCTGATAACCGCCAGCTGGGCCGCAGGATTCATGCCTGCTCAGCTGCCTGATAACCGCCAGCTGGGCCGCAGGATTCATGCCTGCTCAGCTGCCTGATAACCGCCAGCTGGGCCGCAGGATTCATGCCTGCTCAGCTGCCTGATAACCGCCAGCTGGGCCGCAGGATTCATGCCTGCTCAGCTGCCTGATAACCGCCAGCTGGGCCGCAGGATTCATGCCTGCTCAGCTGCCTGATAATCGCCAGCTGGGCCGCAGGATTCATGCCTGCTCAGCTGCCTGATAACGCCAGCTGGGCCGCAGGATTCATGCCTGCTCAGCTGCCTGATAACCGCCAGCTGGGCCGCAGGATTCATGCCTGCTCAGCTGCCTGATAACCGCCAGCTGGGCCGCAGGATTCATGCCTGCTCAGCTGCCTGATAACCGCCAGCTGGGCCGCAGGATTCATGCCTGCTCAGCTGCCTGATAATCGCCAGCTGGGCCGCAGGATTCATGCCTGCTCAGCTGCCTGATAATCGCCAGCTGGGCCGCAGGATTCATGCCTGCTCAGCTGCCTGATAATCGCCAGCTGGGCCGCAGGATTCATGCCTGCTCAGCTGCCTGATAACCGCCAGCTGGGCCGCAGGATTCATGCCTGCTCAGCTGCCTGATAACCGCCAGCTGGGCCGCAGGATTCATGCCTGCTCAGCTGCCTGATAATCGCCAGCTGGGCCGCAGGATTCATGCCTGCTCAGCTGCCTGATAACCGCCAGCTGGGCCGCAGGATTCATGCCTGCTCAGCTGCCTGATAACCGCCAGCTGGGCCGCAGGATTCATGCCTGCTCAGCTGCCTGATAACCGCCAGCTGGGCCGCAGGATTCATGCCTGCTCAGCTGCCTGATAACCGCCAGCTGGGCCGCAGGATTCATGCCTGCTCAGCTGCCTGATAATCGCCAGCTGGGCCGCAGGATTCATGCCTGCTCAGCTGCCTGATAATCGCCAGCTGGGCCGCAGGATTCATGCCTGCTCAGCTGCCTGATAATCGCCAGCTGGGCCGCAGGATTCATGCCTGCTCAGCTGCCTGATAACCGCCAGCTGGGCCGCAGGATTCATGCCTGCTCAGCTGCCTGATAATCGCCAGCTGGGCCGCAGGATTCATGCCTGCTCAGCTGCCTGATAATCGCCAGCTGGGCCGCAGGATTCATGCCTGCTCAGCTGCCTGATAATCGCCAGCTGGGCCGCAGGATTCATGCCTGCTCAGCTGCCTGATAATCGCCAGCTGGGCCGCAGGATTCATGCCTGCTCAGCTGCCTGATAACCGCCAGCTGGGCCGCAGGATTCATGCCTGCTCAGCTGCCTGATAACCGCCAGCTGGGCCGCAGGATTCATGCCTGCTCAGCTGCCTGATAATCGCCTGCTGGGCGCAGGATTCATGCCAGCTCAGCTGCCTGATCAGCAGCTGGCAGTCACATGATCAGCGCCTCTCAGCCACCTGATCAATGCATGCCAGCACTGATCAGGCCGCTGAGGATTCATGCCTGCTCAGCTGCCTGATAATCGCCAGCTGGGCCGCAGGATTCATGCCTGCTCAGCTGCCTGATAACCGCCAGCTGGGCCGCAGGATTCATGCCTGCTCAGCTGCCTGATAACCGCCAGCTGGGCCGCAGGATTCATGCCTGCTCAGCTGCCTGATAATCGCCAGCTGGGCCGCAGGATTCATGCCTGCTCAGCTGCCTGATAATCGCCAGCTGGGCCGCAGGATTCATGCCTGCTCAGCTGCCTGATAACCGCCAGCTGGGCCGCAGGATTCATGCCTGCTCAGCTGCCTGATAACGCCAGCTGGGCCGCAGGATTCATGCCTGCTC
Organism: Bos javanicus; assembly: GCF_032452875.1. Lineage (NCBI taxonomy): Eukaryota > Metazoa > Chordata > Mammalia > Artiodactyla > Bovidae > Bos > Bos javanicus. The sequence continues at coordinate 115,048 of NW_026894283.1, read as the reverse complement.
AGCTGCCTGATAACCGCCAGCTGGGCCGCAGGATTCATGCCTGCTCAGCTGCCTGATAACCGCCAGCTGGGCCGCAGGATTCATGCCTGCTCAGCTGCCTGATAATCGCCAGCTGGGCCGCAGGATTCATGCCTGCTCAGCTGCCTGATAACCGCCAGCTGGGCCGCAGGATTCATGCCTGCTCAGCTGCCTGATAATCGCCAGCTGGGCCGCAGGATTCATGCCTGCTCAGCTGCCTGATAATCGCCAGCTGGGCCGCAGGATTCATGCCTGCTCAGCTGCCTGATAACCGCCAGCTGGGCCGCAGGATTCATGCCTGCTCAGCTGCCTGATAATCGCCAGCTGGGCCGCAGGATTCATGCCTGCTCAGCTGCCTGATAACCGCCAGCTGGGCCGCAGGATTCATGCCTGCTCAGCTGCCTGATAACCGCCAGCTGGGCCGCAGGATTCATGCCTGCTCAGCTGCCTGATAATCGCCAGCTGGGCCGCAGGATTCATGCCTGCTCAGCTGCCTGATAACCGCCAGCTGGGCCGCAGGATTCATGCCTGCTCAGCTGCCTGATAACCGCCAGCTGGGCCGCAGGATTCATGCCTGCTCAGCTGCCTGATAACCGCCAGCTGGGCCGCAGGATTCATGCCTGCTCAGCTGCCTGATAATCGCCAGCTGGGCCGCAGGATTCATGCCTGCTCAGCTGCCTGATAACCGCCAGCTGGGCCGCAGGATTCATGCCTGCTCAGCTGCCTGATAACCGCCAGCTGGGCCGCAGGATTCATGCCTGCTCAGCTGCCTGATAACCGCCAGCTGGGCCGCAGGATTCATGCCTGCTCAGCTGCCTGATAATCGCCAGCTGGGCCGCAGGATTCATGCCTGCTCAGCTGCCTGATAACCGCCAGCTGGGCCGCAGGATTCATGCCTGCTCAGCTGCCTGATAACCGCCAGCTGGGCCGCAGGATTCATGCCTGCTCAGCTGCCTGATAACCGCCAGCTGGGCCGCAGGATTCATGCCTGCTCAGCTGCCTGATAATCGCCAGCTGGGCCGCAGGATTCATGCCTGCTCAGCTGCCTGATAATCGCCAGCTGGGCCGCAGGATTCATGCCTGCTCAGCTGCCTGATAATCGCCAGCTGGGCCGCAGGATTCATGCCTGCTCAGCTGCCTGATAATCGCCAGCTGGGCCGCAGGATTCATGCCTGCTCAGCTGCCTGATAATCGCCAGCTGGGCCGCAGGATTCATGCCTGCTCAGCTGCTTGATTCTTGCCTGCTGAGGCACATGATCCGTGCAGGAGAGCTACCTGATCAGCACATGAGCAGTCACATGATCAGCGCCTCTCAGTCACCTGATCACTGCATGACAGGCACGTGATCAGTGCCTGCTGAGGTGCGGGATCAGCGCCTGCTCAGCTGCCTGATAATCGCCAGCTGGGCCGCAGGATTCATGCCTGCTCAGCTGCCTGATAACCGCCAGCTGGGCCGCAGGATTCATGCCTGCTCAGCTGCCTGATAACCGCCAGCTGGGCCGCAGGATTCATGCCTGCTCAGCTGCCTGATAACCGCCAGCTGGGCCGCAGGATTCATGCCTGCTCAGCTGCCTGATAATCGCCAGCTGGGCCGCAGGATTCATGCCTGCTCAGCTGCCTGATAATCGCCAGCTGGGCCGCAGGATTCATGCCTGCTCAGCTGCCTGATAATCGCCAGCTGGGCCGCAGGATTCATGCCTGCTCAGCTGCTTGATTCTTGCCTGCTGAGGCACATGATCCGTGCAGGAGAGCTACCTGATCAGCACATGAGCAGTCACATGATCAGCGCCTCTCAGTCACCTGATCACTGCATGACAGGCACGTGATCAGTGCCTGCTGAGGTGCGGGATCAGCGCCTGCTCAGCTGCCTGATAATCGCCAGCTGGGCCGCAGGATTCATGCCTGCTCAGCTGCCTGATAACGCCAGCTGGGCCGCAGGATTCATGCCTGCTCAGCTGCCTGATAACCGCCAGCTGGGCCGCAGGATTCATGCCTGCTCAGCTGCCTGATAACCGCCAGCTGGGCCGCAGGATTCATGCCTGCTCAGCTGCCTGATAACCGCCAGCTGGGCCGCAGGATTCATGCCTGCTCAGCTGCCTGATAATCGCCAGCTGGGCCGCAGGATTCATGCCTGCTCAGCTGCCTGATAATCGCCAGCTGGGCCGCAGGATTCATGCCTGCTCAGCTGCCTGATAACCGCCAGCTGGGCCGCAGGATTCATGCCTGCTCAGCTGCCTGATAATCGCCAGCTGGGCCGCAGGATTCATGCCTGCTCAGCTGCCTGATAACCGCCAGCTGGGCCGCAGGATTCATGCCTGCTCAGCTGCCTGATAACCGCCAGCTGGGCCGCAGGATTCATGCCTGCTCAGCTGCCTGATAATCGCCAGCTGGGCCGCAGGATTCATGCCTGCTCAGCTGCCTGATAACGCCAGCTGGGCCGCAGGATTCATGCCTGCTCAGCTGCCTGATAACGCCAGCTGGGCCGCAGGATTCATGCCTGCTCAGCTGCCTGATAATCGCCAGCTGGGCCGCAGGATTCATGCCTGCTCAGCTGCCTGATAATCGCCAGCTGGGCCGCAGGATTCATGCCTGCTCAGCTGCCTGATAATCGCCAGCTGGGCCGCAGGATTCATGCCTGCTCAGCTGCCTGATAACCGCCAGCTGGGCCGCAGGATTCATGCCTGCTCAGCTGCCTGATAACCGCCAGCTGGGCCGCAGGATTCATGCCTGCTCAGCTGCCTGATAACCGCCAGCTGGGCCGCAGGATTCATGCCTGCTCAGCTGCCTGATAACCGCCAGCTGGGCCGCAGGATTCATGCCTGCTCAGCTGCCTGATAACCGCCAGCTGGGCCGCAGGATTCATGCCTGCTCAGCTGCCTGATAACCGCCAGCTGGGCCGCAGGATTCATGCCTGCTCAGCTGCCTGATAATCGCCAGCTGGGCCGCAGGATTCATGCCTGCTCAGCTGCCTGATAATCGCCAGCTGGGCCGCAGGATTCATGCCTGCTCAGCTGCCTGATAATCGCCAGCTGGGCCGCAGGATTCATGCCTGCTCAGCTGCTTGATTCTTGCCTGCTGAGGCACATGATCCGTGCAGGAGAGCTACCTGATCAGCACATGAGCAGTCACATGATCAGCGCCTCTCAGTCACCTGATCACTGCATGACAGGCACGTGATCAGTGCCTGCTGAGGTGCGGGATCAGCGCCTGCTCAGCTGCCTGATAATCGCCAGCTGGGCCGCAGGATTCATGCCTGCTCAGCTGCCTGATAACCGCCAGCTGGGCCGCAGGATTCATGCCTGCTCAGCTGCCTGATAACCGCCAGCTGGGCCGCAGGATTCATGCCTGCTCAGCTGCCTGATAACCGCCAGCTGGGCCGCAGGATTCATGCCTGCTCAGCTGCCTGATAATCGCCAGCTGGGCCGCAGGATTCATGCCTGCTCAGCTGCCTGATAATCGCCAGCTGGGCCGCAGGATTCATGCCTGCTCAGCTGCCTGATAATCGCCAGCTGGGCCGCAGGATTCATGCCTGCTCAGCTGCCTGATAATCGCCAGCTGGGCCGCAGGATTCATGCCTGCTCAGCTGCCTGATAATCGCCAGCTGGGCCGCAGGATTCATGCCTGCTCAGCTGCCTGATCATGTCACCTGCTCAGCTGCCTCTGCCTGCTGCATGACAGCACTGATCAGTGCCTGCTGAGGATTCATGCCTGCTCAGCTGCCTGATAATCGCCAGCTGGGCCGCAGGATTCATGCCTGCTCAGCTGCCTGATAATCGCCAGCTGGGCCGCAGGATTCATGCCTGCTCAGCTGCCTGATAACCGCCAGCTGGGCCGCAGGATTCATGCCTGCTCAGCTGCCTGATAACCGCCAGCTGGGCCGCAGGATTCATGCCTGCTCAGCTGCCTGATAACCGCCAGCTGGGCCGCAGGATTCATGCCTGCTCAGCTGCCTGATAACCGCCAGCTGGGCCGCAGGATTCATGCCTGCTCAGCTGCCTGATAACCGCCAGCTGGGCCGCAGGATTCATGCCTGCTCAGCTGCCTGATAACCGCCAGCTGGGCCGCAGGATTCATGCCTGCTCAGCTGCCTGATAACCGCCAGCTGGGCCGCAGGATTCATGCCTGCTCAGCTGCCTGATAATCGCCAGCTGGGCCGCAGGATTCATGCCTGCTCAGCTGCCTGATAACCGCCAGCTGGGCCGCAGGATTCATGCCTGCTCAGCTGCCTGATAACCGCCAGCTGGGCCGCAGGATTCATGCCTGCTCAGCTGCCTGATAACCGCCAGCTGGGCCGCAGGATTCATGCCTGCTCAGCTGCCTGATAATCGCCAGCTGGGCCGCAGGATTCATGCCTGCTCAGCTGCCTGATAATCGCCAGCTGGGCCGCAGGATTCATGCCTGCTCAGCTGCCTGATAATCGCCAGCTGGGCCGCAGGATTCATGCCTGCTCAGCTGCCTGATAATCGCCAGCTGGGCCGCAGGATTCATGCCTGCTCAGCTGCCTGATAATCGCCAGCTGGGCCGCAGGATTCATGCCTGCTCAGCTGCCTGATAATCGCCAGCTGGGCCGCAGGATTCATGCCTGCTCAGCTGCCTGATAATCGCCAGCTGGGCCGCAGGATTCATGCCTGCTCAGCTGCCTGATAACGCCAGCTGGGCCGCAGGATTCATGCCTGCTCAGCTGCCTGATAACGCCAGCTGGGCCGCAGGATTCATGCCTGCTCAGCTGCCTGATAACCGCCAGCTGGGCCGCAGGATTCATGCCTGCTCAGCTGCCTGATAACCGCCAGCTGGGCCGCAGGATTCATGCCTGCTCAGCTGCCTGATAACCGCCAGCTGGGCCGCAGGATTCATGCCTGCTCAGCTGCCTGATAACCGCCAGCTGGGCCGCAGGATTCATGCCTGCTCAGCTGCCTGATAACCGCCAGCTGGGCCGCAGGATTCATGCCTGCTCAGCTGCCTGATAACCGCCAGCTGGGCCGCAGGATTCATGCCTGCTCAGCTGCCTGATAACCGCCAGCTGGGCCGCAGGATTCATGCCTGCTCAGCTGCCTGATAACCGCCAGCTGGGCCGCAGGATTCATGCCTGCTCAGCTGCCTGATAATCGCCAGCTGGGCCGCAGGATTCATGCCTGCTCAGCTGCCTGATAATCGCCAGCTGGGCCGCAGGATTCATGCCTGCTCAGCTGCCTGATAACCGCCAGCTGGGCCGCAGGATTCATGCCTGCTCAGCTGCCTGATAATCGCCAGCTGGGCCGCAGGATTCATGCCTGCTCAGCTGCTTGATTCTTGCCTGCTGAGGCACATGATCCGTGCAGGAGAGCTACCTGATCAGCACATGAGCAGTCACATGATCAGCGCCTCTCAGTCACCTGATCACTGCATGACAGGCACGTGATCAGTGCCTGCTGAGGTGCGGGATCAGCGCCTGCTCAGCTGCCTGATAATCGCCAGCTGGGCCGCAGGATTCATGCCTGCTCAGCTGCCTGATAATCGCCAGCTGGGCCGCAGGATTCATGCCTGCTCAGCTGCCTGATAACCGCCAGCTGGGCCGCAGGATTCATGCCTGCTCAGCTGCCTGATAACCGCCAGCTGGGCCGCAGGATTCATGCCTGCTCAGCTGCCTGATAACCGCCAGCTGGGCCGCAGGATTCATGCCTGCTCAGCTGCCTGATAATCGCCAGCTGGGCCGCAGGATTCATGCCTGCTCAGCTGCCTGATAATCGCCAGCTGGGCCGCAGGATTCATGCCTGCTCAGCTGCCTGATTCTTGCCTGCTGAGGCACATGATCCGTGCAGGAGAGCTACCTGATCAGCACATGAGCAGTCACATGATCAGCGCCTCTCAGTCACCTGATCACTGCATGACAGGCACGTGATCAGTGCCTGCTGAGGTGCGGGATCAGCGCCTGCTCAGCTGCCTGATAATCGCCAGCTGGGCCGCAGGATTCATGCCTGCTCAGCTGCCTGATAATCGCCAGCTGGGCCGCAGGATTCATGCCTGCTCAGCTGCCTGATAACCGCCAGCTGGGCCGCAGGATTCATGCCTGCTCAGCTGCCTGATAACCGCCAGCTGGGCCGCAGGATTCATGCCTGCTCAGCTGCCTGATAACCGCCAGCTGGGCCGCAGGATTCATGCCTGCTCAGCTGCCTGATAATCGCCAGCTGGGCCGCAGGATTCATGCCTGCTCAGCTGCCTGATAACCGCCAGCTGGGCCGCAGGATTCATGCCTGCTCAGCTGCCTGATAACCGCCAGCTGGGCCGCAGGATTCATGCCTGCTCAGCTGCCTGATAACCGCCAGCTGGGCCGCAGGATTCATGCCTGCTCAGCTGCCTGATAACCGCCAGCTGGGCCGCAGGATTCATGCCTGCTCAGCTGCCTGATAACCGCCAGCTGGGCCGCAGGATTCATGCCTGCTCAGCTGCCTGATAACCGCCAGCTGGGCCGCAGGATTCATGCCTGCTCAGCTGCCTGATAACCGCCAGCTGGGCCGCAGGATTCATGCCTGCTCAGCTGCCTGATAATCGCCAGCTGGGCCGCAGGATTCATGCCTGCTCAGCTGCCTGATAATCGCCAGCTGGGCCGCAGGATTCATGCCTGCTCAGCTGCCTGATAACCGCCAGCTGGGCCGCAGGATTCATGCCTGCTCAGCTGCCTGATAATCGCCAGCTGCAGGATTCATGCCTGCTCAGCTGCCTGATAACCGCCAGCTGGGCCGCAGGATTCATGCCTGCTCAGCTGCCTGATAACCGCCAGCTGGGCCGCAGGATTCATGCCTGCTCAGCTGCCTGATAATCGCCAGCTGGGCCGCAGGATTCATGCCTGCTCAGCTGCCTGATAACCGCCAGCTGGGCCGCAGGATTCATGCCTGCTCAGCTGCCTGATAACCGCCAGCTGGGCCGCAGGATTCATGCCTGCTCAGCTGCCTGATAATCGCCAGCTGGGCCGCAGGATTCATGCCTGCTCAGCTGCCTGATAATCGCCAGCTGGGCCGCAGGATTCATGCCTGCTCAGCTGCCTGATAACCGCCAGCTGGGCCGCAGGATTCATGCCTGCTCAGCTGCCTGATAATCGCCAGCTGGGCCGCAGGATTCATGCCTGCTCAGCTGCTTGATTCTTGCCTGCTGAGGCACATGATCCGTGCAGGAGAGCTACCTGATCAGCACATGAGCAGTCACATGATCAGCGCCTCTCAGTCACCTGATCACTGCATGACAGGCACGTGATCAGTGCCTGCTGAGGTGCGGGATCAGCGCCTGCTCAGCTGCCTGATAATCGCCAGCTGGGCCGCAGGATTCATGCCTGCTCAGCTGCCTGATAACCGCCAGCTGGGCCGCAGGATTCATGCCTGCTCAGCTGCCTGATAACCGCCAGCTGGGCCGCAGGATTCATGCCTGCTCAGCTGCCTGATAATCGCCAGCTGGGCCGCAGGATTCATGCCTGCTCAGCTGCCTGATAACCGCCAGCTGGGCCGCAGGATTCAAGCCTGCTCAGCTGCCTGATAATCGCCAGCTGGGCCGCAGGATTCATGCCTGCTCAGCTGCCTGATAATCGCCAGCTGGGCCGCAGGATTCATGCCTGCTCAGCTGCCTGATAATTGCCAGCTGGGCCGCAGGATTCATGCCTGCTCAGCTGCCTGATCAGCCAGCTGGCAGTCACATGATCATGCCTCTCAGTGCCTGATCACTGCGACAGCTGGGCCGCAGGATTCATGCCTGCTCAGCTGCCTGATAATCGCCAGCTGGGCCGCAGGATTCATGCCTGCTCAGCTGCCTGATAATCGCCAGCTGGGCCGCAGGATTCATGCCTGCTCAGCTGCCTGATAACCGCCAGCTGGGCCGCAGGATTCATGCCTGCTCAGCTGCCTGATAACCGCCAGCTGGGCCGCAGGATTCATGCCTGCTCAGCTGCCTGATAACCGCCAGCTGGGCCGCAGGATTCATGCCTGCTCAGCTGCCTGATAACGCCAGCTGGGCCGCAGGATTCATGCCTGCTCAGCTGCCTGATAACCGCCAGCTGGGCCGCAGGATTCATGCCTGCTCAGCTGCCTGATAACCGCCAGCTGGGCCGCAGGATTCATGCCTGCTCAGCTGCCTGATAATCGCCAGCTGGGCCGCAGGATTCATGCCTGCTCAGCTGCCTGATAATCGCCAGCTGGGCCGCAGGATTCATGCCTGCTCAGCTGCCTGATAACCGCCAGCTGGGCCGCAGGATTCATGCCTGCTCAGCTGCCTGATAACCGCCAGCTGGGCCGCAGGATTCATGCCTGCTCAGCTGCCTGATAACCGCCAGCTGGGCCGCAGGATTCATGCCTGCTCAGCTGCCTGATAACCGCCAGCTGGGCCGCAGGATTCATGCCTGCTCAGCTGCCTGATAACCGCCAGCTGGGCCGCAGGATTCATGCCTGCTCAGCTGCCTGATAATCGCCAGCTGGGCCGCAGGATTCATGCCTGCTCAGCTGCCTGATAACCGCCAGCTGGGCCGCAGGATTCATGCCTGCTCAGCTGCCTGATAACCGCCAGCTGGGCCGCAGGATTCATGCCTGCTCAGCTGCCTGATAATCGCCAGCTGGGCCGCAGGATTCATGCCTGCTCAGCTGCCTGATAACCGCCAGCTGGGCCGCAGGATTCATGCCTGCTCAGCTGCCTGATAACCGCCAGCTGGGCCGCAGGATTCATGCCTGCTCAGCTGCCTGATAACCGCCAGCTGGGCCGCAGGATTCATGCCTGCTCAGCTGCCTGATAATCGCCAGCTGGGCCGCAGGATTCATGCCTGCTCAGCTGCCTGATAACCGCCAGCTGGGCCGCAGGATTCATGCCTGCTCAGCTGCCTGATAATCGCCAGCTGGGCCGCAGGATTCATGCCTGCTCAGCTGCCTGATAACGCCAGCTGGGCCGCAGGATTCATGCCTGCTCAGCTGCCTGATAACGCCAGCTGGGCCGCAGGATTCATGCCTGCTCAGCTGCCTGATAATCGCCAGCTGGGCCGCAGGATTCATGCCTGCTCAGCTGCCTGATAACCGCCAGCTGGGCCGCAGGATTCATGCCTGCTCAGCTGCCTGATAATCGCCAGCTGGGCCGCAGGATTCATGCCTGCTCAGCTGCCTGATAATCGCCAGCTGGGCCGCAGGATTCATGCCTGCTCAGCTGCCTGATAACCGCCAGCTGGGCCGCAGGATTCATGCCTGCTCAGCTGCCTGATCCGCCAGCTGGGCCGCAGGATTCATGCCTGCTCAGCTGCCTCTCCGCCAGCTGGGCCGCAGGATTCATGCCTGCTCAGCTGCCTGATAACCGCCAGCTGGGCCGCAGGATTCATGCCTGCTCAGCTGCCTGATAATCGCCAGCTGGGCCGCAGGATTCATGCCTGCTCAGCTGCCTGATAATCGCCAGCTGGGCCGCAGGATTCATGCCTGCTCAGCTGCCTGATAACCGCCAGCTGGGCCGCAGGATTCATGCCTGCTCAGCTGCCTGATAACCGCCAGCTGGGCCGCAGGATTCATGCCTGCTCAGCTGCCTGATAACCGCCAGCTGGGCCGCAGGATTCATGCCTGCTCAGCTGCCTGATAATCGCCAGCTGGGCCGCAGGATTCATGCCTGCTCAGCTGCCTGATAATCGCCAGCTGGGCCGCAGGATTCATGCCTGCTCAGCTGCCTGATAATCGCCAGCTGGAGGCACATGATCCATGCAGCTCAGCTGCCTGATCAGCACATGAGCCAGCATGATCATGCCTCTCAGTCACCTGATCACTGCATGACAGGCACAGATCAGTGCCTGCTGAGGATCAGCGCCTGCTCAGCTGCCTGATAATCGCCAGCTGGGCCGCAGGATTCATGCCTGCTCAGCTGCCTGATAATCGCCAGCTGGGCCGCAGGATTCATGCCTGCTCAGCTGCCTGATAATCGCCAGCTGGGCCGCAGGATTCATGCCTGCTCAGCTGCCTGATAACCGCCAGCTGGGCCGCAGGATTCATGCCTGCTCAGCTGCCTGATAACGCCAGCTGGGCCGCAGGATTCATGCCTGCTCAGCTGCCTGATAACGCCAGCTGGGCCGCAGGATTCATGCCTGCTCAGCTGCCTGATAACCGCCAGCTGGGCCGCAGGATTCATGCCTGCTCAGCTGCCTGATAACCGCCAGCTGGGCCGCAGGATTCATGCCTGCTCAGCTGCCTGATAACCGCCAGCTGGGCCGCAGGATTCATGCCTGCTCAGCTGCCTGATAACCGCCAGCTGGGCCGCAGGATTCATGCCTGCTCAGCTGCCTGATAACCGCCAGCTGGGCCGCAGGATTCATGCCTGCTCAGCTGCCTGATAACCGCCAGCTGGGCCGCAGGATTCATGCCTGCTCAGCTGCCTGATAATCGCCAGCTGGGCCGCAGGATTCATGCCTGCTCAGCTGCCTGATAACCGCCAGCTGGGCCGCAGGATTCATGCCTGCTCAGCTGCCTGATAATCGCCAGCTGGGCCGCAGGATTCATGCCTGCTCAGCTGCCTGATAATTGCCAGCTGGGCCGCAGGATTCATGCCTGCTCAGCTGCCTGATCCGCCAGCTGGGCCGCAGGATTCATGCCTGCTCAGCTGCCTGATCACCGCCAGGCTGGTGCCGCAGGTGCGGGATGCCTGCTCAGCTGCCTGATAATCGCCAGCTGGGCCGCAGGATTCATGCCTGCTCAGCTGCCTGATAATCGCCAGCTGGGCCGCAGGATTCATGCCTGCTCAGCTGCCTGATAATCGCCAGCTGGGCCGCAGGATTCATGCCTGCTCAGCTGCCTGATAATCGCCAGCTGGGCCGCAGGATTCATGCCTGCTCAGCTGCCTGATAATCGCCAGCTGGGCCGCAGGATTCATGCCTGCTCAGCTGCCTGATAACGCCAGCTGGGCCGCAGGATTCATGCCTGCTCAGCTGCCTGATAATCGCCAGCTGGGCCGCAGGATTCATGCCTGCTCAGCTGCCTGATAATCGCCAGCTGGGCCGCAGGATTCATGCCTGCTCAGCTGCCTGATAACCGCCAGCTGGGCCGCAGGATTCATGCCTGCTCAGCTGCCTGATAACCGCCAGCTGGGCCGCAGGATTCATGCCTGCTCAGCTGCCTGATAACCGCCAGCTGGGCCGCAGGATTCATGCCTGCTCAGCTGCCTGATAATCGCCAGCTGGGCCGCAGGATTCATGCCTGCTCAGCTGCCTGATAATCGCCAGCTGGGCCGCAGGATTCATGCCTGCTCAGCTGCCTGATAATCGCCAGCTGGGCCGCAGGATTCATGCCTGCTCAGCTGCTTGATTCTTGCCTGCTGAGGCACATGATCCGTGCAGGAGAGCTACCTGATCAGCACATGAGCAGTCACATGATCAGCGCCTCTCAGTCACCTGATCACTGCATGACAGGCACGTGATCAGTGCCTGCTGAGGTGGATCAGCGCCTGCTCAGCTGCCTGATAATCGCCAGCTGGGCCGCAGGATTCATGCCTGCTCAGCTGCCTGATAATCGCCAGCTGGGCCGCAGGATTCATGCCTGCTCAGCTGCCTGATAACCGCCAGCTGGGCCGCAGGATTCATGCCTGCTCAGCTGCCTGATAACCGCCAGCTGGGCCGCAGGATTCATGCCTGCTCAGCTGCCTGATAACCGCCAGCTGGGCCGCAGGATTCATGCCTGCTCAGCTGCCTGATAATCGCCAGCTGGGCCGCAGGATTCATGCCTGCTCAGCTGCCTGATAATCGCCAGCTGGGCCGCAGGATTCATGCCTGCTCAGCTGCCTGATAATCGCCAGCTGGGCCGCAGGATTCATGCCTGCTCAGCTGCCTGATAACCGCCAGCTGGGCCGCAGGATTCATGCCTGCTCAGCTGCCTGATAATCGCCAGCTGGGCCGCAGGATTCATGCCTGCTCAGCTGCCTGATAATCGCCAGCTGGGCCGCAGGATTCATGCCTGCTCAGCTGCCTGATAATCGCCAGCTGGGCCGCAGGATTCATGCCTGCTCAGCTGCCTGATAATCGCCAGCTGGGCCGCAGGATTCATGCCTGCTCAGCTGCCTGATAACCGCCAGCTGGGCCGCAGGATTCATGCCTGCTCAGCTGCCTGATAACCGCCAGCTGGGCCGCAGGATTCATGCCTGCTCAGCTGCCTGATAACCGCCAGCTGGGCCGCAGGATTCATGCCTGCTCAGCTGCCTGATAATCGCCAGCTGGGCCGCAGGATTCATGCCTGCTCAGCTGCCTGATAATCGCCAGCTGGGCCGCAGGATTCATGCCTGCTCAGCTGCCTGATAACCGCCAGCTGGGCCGCAGGATTCATGCCTGCTCAGCTGCCTGATAATCGCCAGCTGGGCCGCAGGATTCATGCCTGCTCAGCTGCCTGATAACGCCAGCTGGGCCGCAGGATTCATGCCTGCTCAGCTGCCTGATAACCGCCAGCTGGGCCGCAGGATTCATGCCTGCTCAGCTGCCTGATAATCGCCAGCTGGGCCGCAGGATTCATGCCTGCTCAGCTGCCTGATAATCGCCAGCTGGGCCGCAGGATTCATGCCTGCTCAGCTGCCTGATAATCGCCAGCTGGGCCGCAGGATTCATGCCTGCTCAGCTGCCTGATAACCGCCAGCTGGGCCGCAGGATTCATGCCTGCTCAGCTGCCTGATAATCGCCAGCTGGGCCGCAGGATTCATGCCTGCTCAGCTGCCTGATAATCGCCAGCTGGGCCGCAGGATTCATGCCTGCTCAGCTGCCTGATAACCGCCAGCTGGGCCGCAGGATTCATGCCTGCTCAGCTGCCTGATAACCGCCAGCTGGGCCGCAGGATTCATGCCTGCTCAGCTGCCTGATAACGCCAGCTGGGCCGCAGGATTCATGCCTGCTCAGCTGCCTGATAATCGCCAGCTGGGCCGCAGGATTCATGCCTGCTCAGCTGCCTGATAATCGCCAGCTGGGCCGCAGGATTCATGCCTGCTCAGCTGCCTGATAACCGCCAGCTGGGCCGCAGGATTCATGCCTGCTCAGCTGCTTGATTCTTGCCTGCTGAGGCACATGATCCGCAGAGAGCTACCTGATCAGCACATGAGCAGTCACATGATCAGCGCCTCTCAGTCACCTGATCACTGCATGACAGGCACGTGATCAGTGCCTGCTGAGGTGCAGGATCATGCCTGCTCAGCTGCCTGATAATCGCCAGCTGGGCCGCAGGATTCATGCCTGCTCAGCTGCCTGATAATCGCCAGCTGGGCCGCAGGATTCATGCCTGCTCAGCTGCCTGATAACCGCCAGCTGGGCCGCAGGATTCATGCCTGCTCAGCTGCCTGATAATCGCCAGCTGGGCCGCAGGATTCATGCCTGCTCAGCTGCCTGATAACCGCCAGCTGGGCCGCAGGATTCATGCCTGCTCAGCTGCCTGATCCGCCAGCTGGGCAGGATCATGCCTGCTCAGCTGCCTGATAATCGCCAGCTGGGCCGCAGGATTCATGCCTGCTCAGCTGCCTGATAATCGCCAGCTGGGCCGCAGGATTCATGCCTGCTCAGCTGCCTGATAACGCCAGCTGGGCCGCAGGATTCATGCCTGCTCAGCTGCCTGATAACCGCCAGCTGGGCCGCAGGATTCATGCCTGCTCAGCTGCCTGATAACCGCCAGCTGGGCCGCAGGATTCATGCCTGCTCAGCTGCCTGATAATCGCCAGCTGGGCCGCAGGATTCATGCCTGCTCAGCTGCCTGATAATCGCCAGCTGGGCCGCAGGATTCATGCCTGCTCAGCTGCCTGATAACCGCCAGCTGGGCCGCAGGATTCATGCCTGCTCAGCTGCCTGATTCCGCCAGCTGGGCACATGATTCCCTGCAGAGCTACCTGATCATGAGCAGTCACATGATCAGCGCCTCTCAGCACCTGATCACTGCATGACAGGCACGTGATCAGTGCCTGCTGAGGTGCGGGATCAGCCTGCTCAGCTGCCTGATAATCGCCAGCTGGGCCGCAGGATTCATGCCTGCTCAGCTGCCTGATAATCGCCAGCTGGGCCGCAGGATTCATGCCTGCTCAGCTGCCTGATAATCGCCAGCTGGGCCGCAGGATTCATGCCTGCTCAGCTGCCTGATAACCGCCAGCTGGGCCGCAGGATTCATGCCTGCTCAGCTGCCTGATAACCGCCAGCTGGGCCGCAGGATTCATGCCTGCTCAGCTGCCTGATAACCGCCAGCTGGGCCGCAGGATTCATGCCTGCTCAGCTGCCTGATAATCGCCAGCTGGGCCGCAGGATTCATGCCTGCTCAGCTGCCTGATAACCGCCAGCTGGGCCGCAGGATTCATGCCTGCTCAGCTGCCTGATAACCGCCAGCTGGGCCGCAGGATTCATGCCTGCTCAGCTGCCTGATAACCGCCAGCTGGGCCGCAGGATTCATGCCTGCTCAGCTGCCTGATAATCGCCAGCTGGGCCGCAGGATTCATGCCTGCTCAGCTGCCTGATAATCGCCAGCTGGGCCGCAGGATTCATGCCTGCTCAGCTGCCTGATAATCGCCAGCTGGGCCGCAGGATTCATGCCTGCTCAGCTGCCTGATAACGCCAGCTGGGCCGCAGGATTCATGCCTGCTCAGCTGCCTGATAATCGCCAGCTGGGCCGCAGGATTCATGCCTGCTCAGCTGCTTGATTCTTGCCTGCTGAGGCACATGATCCGTGCAGGAGAGCTACCTGATCAGCACATGAGCAGTCACATGATCAGCGCCTCTCAGTCACCTGATCACTGCATGACAGGCACGTGATCAGTGCCTGCTGAGGTGCGGGATCAGCCTGCTCAGCTGCCTGATAATCGCCAGCTGGGCCGCAGGATTCATGCCTGCTCAGCTGCCTGATAATCGCCAGCTGGGCCGCAGGATTCATGCCTGCTCAGCTGCCTGATAATCGCCAGCTGGGCCGCAGGATTCATGCCTGCTCAGCTGCCTGATAACCGCCAGCTGGGCCGCAGGATTCATGCCTGCTCAGCTGCCTGATAATCGCCAGCTGGGCCGCAGGATTCATGCCTGCTCAGCTGCCTGATAACCGCCAGCTGGGCCGCAGGATTCATGCCTGCTCAGCTGCCTGATAACCGCCAGCTGGGCCGCAGGATTCATGCCTGCTCAGCTGCCTGATAACCGCCAGCTGGGCCGCAGGATTCATGCCTGCTCAGCTGCCTGATAACCGCCAGCTGGGCCGCAGGATTCATGCCTGCTCAGCTGCCTGATAATCGCCAGCTGGGCCGCAGGATTCATGCCTGCTCAGCTGCCTGATAATCGCCAGCTGGGCCGCAGGATTCATGCCTGCTCAGCTGCCTGATAATCGCCAGCTGGGCCGCAGGATTCATGCCTGCTCAGCTGCCTGATAATCGCCAGCTGGGCCGCAGGATTCATGCCTGCTCAGCTGCCTGATAATCGCCAGCTGGGCCGCAGGATTCATGCCTGCTCAGCTGCTTGATTCTTGCCTGCTGAGGCACATGATCCGTGCAGGAGAGCTACCTGATCAGCACATGAGCAGTCACATGATCAGCGCCTCTCAGTCACCTGATCACTGCATGACAGGCACGTGATCAGTGCCTGCTGAGGTGCGGGATCAGCGCCTGCTCAGCTGCCTGATAATCGCCAGCTGGGCCGCAGGATTCATGCCTGCTCAGCTGCCTGATAATCGCCAGCTGGGCCGCAGGATTCATGCCTGCTCAGCTGCCTGATAACCGCCAGCTGGGCCGCAGGATTCATGCCTGCTCAGCTGCCTGATAACCGCCAGCTGGGCCGCAGGATTCATGCCTGCTCAGCTGCCTGATAACCGCCAGCTGGGCCGCAGGATTCATGCCTGCTCAGCTGCCTGATAATCGCCAGCTGGGCCGCAGGATTCATGCCTGCTCAGCTGCCTGATAACCGCCAGCTGGGCCGCAGGATTCATGCCTGCTCAGCTGCCTGATAATCGCCAGCTGGGCCGCAGGATTCATGCCTGCTCAGCTGCCTGATAATCGCCAGCTGGGCCGCAGGATTCATGCCTGCTCAGCTGCCTGATAATCGCCAGCTGGGCCGCAGGATTCATGCCTGCTCAGCTGCCTGATAATCGCCAGCTGGGCCGCAGGATTCATGCCTGCTCAGCTGCCTGATAACGCCAGCTGGGCCGCAGGATTCATGCCTGCTCAGCTGCCTGATAACCGCCAGCTGGGCCGCAGGATTCATGCCTGCTCAGCTGCCTGATAATCACCAGCTGGGCCGCAGGATTCATGCCTGCTCAGCTGCCTGATAATCGCCAGCTGGGCCGCAGGATTCATGCCTGCTCAGCTGCCTGATAACCGCCAGCTGGGCCGCAGGATTCATGCCTGCTCAGCTGCCTGATAACCTCCAGCTGGGCCGCAGGATTCATGCCTGCTCAGCTGCCTGATAACCGCCAGCTGGGCCGCAGGATTCATGCCTGCTCAGCTGCCTGATAACCAGCTGGGCCGCAGGATTCATGCCTGCTCAGCTGCCTGATAATCGCCAGCTGGGCCGCAGGATTCATGCCTGCTCAGCTGCCTGATAATCGCCAGCTGGGCCGCAGGATTCATGCCTGCTCAGCTGCCTGATAACCGCCAGCTGGGCCGCAGGATTCATGCCTGCTCAGCTGCCTGATAATCGCCAGCTGGGCCGCAGGATTCATGCCTGCTCAGCTGCCTGATAACCTCCAGCTGGGCCGCAGGATTCATGCCTGCTCAGCTGCCAGATAATCACCAGCTGGGCCGCAGGATGCATGCCTGCTCAGCTGCCTGATAACCGCCAGCTGGGCCGCAGGATTCATGCCTGCTCAGCTGCCTGATAACCGCCAGCTGGGCCGCAGGATTCATGCCTGCTCAGCTGCCTGATAACCGCCAGCTGGGCCGCAGGATTCATGCCTGCTCAGCTGCCTGATAACCGCCAGCTGGGCCGCAGGATTCATGCCTGCTCAGCTGCCTGATAACCGCCAGCTGGGCCGCAGGATTCATGCCTGCTCAGCTGCCTGATAATCGCCAGCTGGGCCGCAGGATTCATGCCTGCTCAGCTGCCTGATAATCGCCAGCTGGGCCACAGGATTCATGCCTGCTCAGCTGCCTGATAACCGCCAGCTGGGCCGCAGGATTCATGCCTGCTCAGCTGCCTGATAATCGCCAGCTGGGCCGCAGGATTCATGCCTGCTCAGCTGCCTGATAACCGCCGCTGGGCATGGTGCAGCAGAGCTGCCTGATCATGTCACTGCTCAGCGCCTCTGCCTGATCACCATGCCAGGCTGGGCCTGCTGAGGATTCATGCCTGCTCAGCTGCCTGATAATCGCCAGCTGGGCCGCAGGATTCATGCCTGCTCAGCTGCCTGATAACCGCCAGCTGGGCCGCAGGATTCATGCCTGCTCAGCTGCCTGATAATCGCCAGCTGGGCCGCAGGATTCATGCCTGCTCAGCTGCCTGATAATCGCCAGCTGGGCCGCAGGATTCATGCCTGCTCAGCTGCTTGATTCTTGCCTGCTGAGGCACATGATCCGTGCAGGAGAGCTACCTGATCAGCACATGAGCAGTCACATGATCAGCGCCTCTCAGTCACCTGATCACTGCATGACAGGCACGTGATCAGTGCCTGCTGAGGTGCGGGATCAGCGCCTGCTCAGCTGCCTGATAATCGCCAGCTGGGCCGCAGGATTCATGCCTGCTCAGCTGCCTGATAACCGCCAGCTGGGCCGCAGGATTCATGCCTGCTCAGCTGCCTGATAACCGCCAGCTGGGCCGCAGGATTCATGCCTGCTCAGCTGCCTGATAATCGCCAGCTGGGCCGCAGGATTCATGCCTGCTCAGCTGCCTGATAATCGCCAGCTGGGCCGCAGGATTCATGCCTGCTCAGCTGCCTGATAATCGCCAGCTGGGCCGCAGGATTCATGCCTGCTCAGCTGCCTGATAATCGCCAGCTGGGCCGCAGGATTCATGCCTGCTCAGCTGCTTGATCTTGCCTGCTGAGGCACATGATCCGTGCAGGAGAGCTACCTGATCAGCACATGAGCAGTCACATGATCAGCGCCTCTCAGTCACCTGATCACTGCATGACAGGCACGTGATCAGTGCCTGCTGAGGTGCGGGATCAGCGCCTGCTCAGCTGCCTGATAATCGCCAGCTGGGCCGCAGGATTCATGCCTGCTCAGCTGCCTGATAATCGCCAGCTGGGCCGCAGGATTCATGCCTGCTCAGCTGCCTGATAACCGCCAGCTGGGCCGCAGGATTCATGCCTGCTCAGCTGCCTGATAATCGCCAGCTGGGCCGCAGGATTCATGCCTGCTCAGCTGCCTGATAATCGCCAGCTGGGCCGCAGGATTCATGCCTGCTCAGCTGCCTGATAATCGCCAGCTGGGCCGCAGGATTCATGCCTGCTCAGCTGCCTGATAATCGCCAGCTGGGCCGCAGGATTCATGCCTGCTCAGCTGCCTGATAATCGCCAGCTGGGCCGCAGGATTCATGCCTGCTCAGCTGCCTGATAATCGCCAGCTGGGCCGCAGGATTCATGCCTGCTCAGCTGCCTGATAATCGCCAGCTGGGCCGCAGGATTCATGCCTGCTCAGCTGCCTGATAATCGCCAGCTGGGCCGCAGGATTCATGCCTGCTCAGCTGCCTGATAATCGCCAGCTGGGCCGCAGGATTCATGCCTGCTCAGCTGCCTGATAATCGCCAGCTGGGCCGCAGGATTCATGCCTGCTCAGCTGCCTGATAACCGCCAGCTGGGCCGCAGGATTCATGCCTGCTCAGCTGCCTGATAACCGCCAGCTGGGCCGCAGGATTCATGCCTGCTCAGCTGCCTGATAATCGCCAGCTGGGCCGCAGGATTCATGCCTGCTCAGCTGCCTGATAATCGCCAGCTGGGCCGCAGGATTCATGCCTGCTCAGCTGCCTGATAATCGCCAGCTGGGCCGCAGGATTCATGCCTGCTCAGCTGCCTGATAACCGCCAGCTGGGCCGCAGGATTCATGCCTGCTCAGCTGCCTGATAACCGCCAGCTGGGCCGCAGGATTCATGCCTGCTCAGCTGCCTGATAACCGCCAGCTGGGCCGCAGGATTCATGCCTGCTCAGCTGCCTGATAACCGCCAGCTGGGCCGCAGGATTCATGCCTGCTCAGCTGCCTGATAACCGCCAGCTGGGCCGCAGGATTCATGCCTGCTCAGCTGCCTGATAATCGCCAGCTGGGCCGCAGGATTCATGCCTGCTCAGCTGCCTGATAACCGCCAGCTGGGCCGCAGGATTCATGCCTGCTCAGCTGCCTGATAATCGCCAGCTGGGCCGCAGGATTCATGCCTGCTCAGCTGCCTGATAATCGCCAGCTGGGCCGCAGGATTCATGCCTGCTCAGCTGCCTGATAACCGCCAGCTGGGCCGCAGGATTCATGCCTGCTCAGCTGCCTGATAATCGCCAGCTGGGCCGCAGGATTCATGCCTGCTCAGCTGCCTGATAATCGCCAGCTGGGCCGCAGGATTCATGCCTGCTCAGCTGCTTGATTCTTGCCAGCTGGGGCACATGATCCATGCTGCTCAGCTGCCTGATCAGCACATGAGCAGTCACATGATCAGCGCCTCTCAGTCACCTGATCACGCATGACAGGCACGTGATCAGTGCCTGCTGAGGATCATGCCTGCTCAGCTGCCTGATAATCGCCAGCTGGGCCGCAGGATTCATGCCTGCTCAGCTGCCTGATAATCGCCAGCTGGGCCGCAGGATTCATGCCTGCTCAGCTGCCTGATAATCGCCAGCTGGGCCGCAGGATTCATGCCTGCTCAGCTGCCTGATAACCGCCAGCTGGGCCGCAGGATTCATGCCTGCTCAGCTGCCTGATAATCGCCAGCTGGGCCGCAGGATTCACACCTGCTCAGCTGCCTGATAATCGCCAGCTGGGCCGCAGGATTCATGCCTGCTCAGCTGCTTGATTCTTGCCTGCTGAGGCACATGATTCATGCCTGCTCAGCTGCCTGATCAGCACATGAGCAGTCACATGATCAGCGCCTCTCAGTCACCTGATCACTGCATGACAGGCACGTGATCAGTGCCTGCTGAGGTGCGGGATCAGCGCCTGCTCAGCTGCCTGATAATCGCCAGCTGGGCCGCAGGATTCATGCCTGCTCAGCTGCCTGATAATCGCCAGCTGGGCCGCAGGATTCATGCCTGCTCAGCTGCCTGATAACCGCCAGCTGGGCCGCAGGATTCATGCCTGCTCAGCTGCCTGATAACCGCCAGCTGGGCCGCAGGATTCATGCCTGCTCAGCTGCCTGATAATCGCCAGCTGGGCCGCAGGATTCATGCCTGCTCAGCTGCCTGATAATCGCCAGCTGGGCCGCAGGATTCATGCCTGCTCAGCTGCCTGATAACCGCCAGCTGGGCCGCAGGATTCATGCCTGCTCAGCTGCCTGATAACCGCCAGCTGGGCCGCAGGATTCATGCCTGCTCAGCTGCCTGATAAGCCAGCTGGCAGCCGCAGGATTCATGCCTGCTCAGCTGCCTGCCGCAGGCAGGCAGCCTGATCATGCCTGCTGGGCCGCAGGATTCATGCCTGCTCAGCTGCCTGATAATCGCCAGCTGGGCCGCAGGATTCATGCCTGCTCAGCTGCCTGATAATCGCCAGCTGGGCCGCAGGATTCATGCCTGCTCAGCTGCCTGATAATCGCCAGCTGGGCCGCAGGATTCATGCCTGCTCAGCTGCCTGATAATCGCCAGCTGGGCCGCAGGATTCATGCCTGCTCAGCTGCCTGATAATCGCCAGCTGGGCCGCAGGATTCATGCCTGCTCAGCTGCCTGATAACCGCCAGCTGGGCCGCAGGATTCATGCCTGCTCAGCTGCCTGATAATCGCCAGCTGGGCCGCAGGATTCATGCCTGCTCAGCTGCCTGATAATCGCCAGCTGGGCCGCAGGATTCATGCCTGCTCAGCTGCCTGATAATCGCCAGCTGGGCCGCAGGATTCATGCCTGCTCAGCTGCCTGATAACCGCCAGCTGGGCCGCAGGATTCATGCCTGCTCAGCTGCCTGATAACCGCCAGCTGGGCCGCAGGATTCATGCCTGCTCAGCTGCCTGATAATCGCCAGCTGGGCCGCAGGATTCATGCCTGCTCAGCTGCCTGATAATCGCCAGCTGGGCCGCAGGATTCATGCCTGCTCAGCTGCCTGATAATCGCCAGCTGGGCCGCAGGATTCATGCCTGCTCAGCTGCCTGATAATCGCCAGCTGGGCCGCAGGATTCATGCCTGCTCAGCTGCCTGATAACCGCCAGCTGGGCCGCAGGATTCATGCCTGCTCAGCTGCCTGATCAGCACATGAGCAGTCACATGCAGCGCCTTCATGCCTGCTCAGCTGCCTGATAACGTGCCAGCTGGGCCGCAGGATTCATGCCTGCTCAGCTGCCTGATAATCGCCAGCTGGGCCGCAGGATTCATGCCTGCTCAGCTGCCTGATAATCGCCAGCTGGGCCGCAGGATTCATGCCTGCTCAGCTGCCTGATAATCGCCAGCTGGGCCGCAGGATTCATGCCTGCTCAGCTGCCTGATAATCGCCAGCTGGGCCGCAGGATTCATGCCTGCTCAGCTGCCTGATAATCGCCAGCTGGGCCGCAGGATTCATGCCTGCTCAGCTGCCTGATAATCGCCAGCTGGGCCGCAGGATTCATGCCTGCTCAGCTGCCTGATAATCGCCAGCTGGGCCGCAGGATTCATGCCTGCTCAGCTGCCTGATAATCGCCAGCTGGGCCGCAGGATTCATGCCTGCTCAGCTGCCTGATAATCGCCAGCTGGGCCGCAGGATTCATGCCTGCTCAGCTGCCTGATAACCGCCAGCTGGGCCGCAGGATTCATGCCTGCTCAGCTGCCTGATAACCGCCAGCTGGGCCGCAGGATTCATGCCTGCTCAGCTGCCTGATAACCGCCAGCTGGGCCGCAGGATTCATGCCTGCTCAGCTGCCTGATAATCGCCAGCTGGGCCGCAGGATTCATGCCTGCTCAGCTGCCTGATAATCGCCAGCTGGGCCGCAGGATTCATGCCTGCTCAGCTGCCTGATTCCGCCAGCTGGGCCGCAGGATTCATGCTGCTCAGCTGCCTGATCAGCACATGAGCAGTCACTGATCAGCGCCTCTCAGTCACCTGATCACTGCATGACAGGCACTGATCAGTGCCAGCTGGGCCGCAGGATTCATGCCTGCTCAGCTGCCTGATAATCGCCAGCTGGGCCGCAGGATTCATGCCTGCTCAGCTGCCTGATAATCGCCAGCTGGGCCGCAGGATTCATGCCTGCTCAGCTGCCTGATAATCGCCAGCTGGGCCGCAGGATTCATGCCTGCTCAGCTGCCTGATAATCGCCAGCTGGGCCGCAGGATTCATGCCTGCTCAGCTGCCTGATAATCGCCAGCTGGGCCGCAGGATTCATGCCTGCTCAGCTGCCTGATAATCGCCAGCTGGGCCGCAGGATTCATGCCTGCTCAGCTGCCT
Organism: Bos javanicus; assembly: GCF_032452875.1. Lineage (NCBI taxonomy): Eukaryota > Metazoa > Chordata > Mammalia > Artiodactyla > Bovidae > Bos > Bos javanicus. Next base: position 92,604 of record NW_026894283.1, on the reverse strand, counting down.
GATAATCGCCAGCTGGGCCGCAGGATTCATGCCTGCTCAGCTGCCTGATAATCGCCAGCTGGGCCGCAGGATTCATGCCTGCTCAGCTGCCTGATAACGCCAGCTGGGCCGCAGGATTCATGCCTGCTCAGCTGCCTGATAATCGCCAGCTGGGCCGCAGGATTCATGCCTGCTCAGCTGCCTGATAATCGCCAGCTGGGCCGCAGGATTCATGCCTGCTCAGCTGCCTGATAACCGCCAGCTGGGCCGCAGGATTCATGCCTGCTCAGCTGCCTGATAACCGCCAGCTGGGCCGCAGGATTCATGCCTGCTCAGCTGCCTGATAACCGCCAGCTGGGCCGCAGGATTCATGCCTGCTCAGCTGCCTGATAATCGCCAGCTGGGCCGCAGGATTCATGCCTGCTCAGCTGCCTGATAATCGCCAGCTGGGCCGCAGGATTCATGCCTGCTCAGCTGCCTGATAATCGCCAGCTGGGCCGCAGGATTCATGCCTGCTCAGCTGCCTGATAATCGCCAGCTGGGCCGCAGGATTCATGCCTGCTCAGCTGCCTGATAATCGCCAGCTGGGCCGCAGGATTCATGCCTGCTCAGCTGCCTGATAACCGCCAGCTGGGCCGCAGGATTCATGCCTGCTCAGCTGCCTGATAACCGCCAGCTGGGCCGCAGGATTCATGCCTGCTCAGCTGCCTGATAATCGCCAGCTGGGCCGCAGGATTCATGCCTGCTCAGCTGCCTGATAATCGCCAGCTGGGCCGCAGGATTCATGCCTGCTCAGCTGCCTGATAATCGCCAGCTGGGCCGCAGGATTCATGCCTGCTCAGCTGCCTGATAACCGCCAGCTGGGCCGCAGGATTCATGCCTGCTCAGCTGCCTGATAATCGCCAGCTGGGCCGCAGGATTCATGCCTGCTCAGCTGCCTGATAATCGCCAGCTGGGCCGCAGGATTCATGCCTGCTCAGCTGCCTGATAATCGCCAGCTGGGCCGCAGGATTCATGCCTGCTCAGCTGCCTGATAACCGCCAGCTGGGCCGCAGGATTCATGCCTGCTCAGCTGCCTGATAACGCCAGCTGGGCCGCAGGATTCATGCCTGCTCAGCTGCCTGATAATCGCCAGCTGGGCCGCAGGATTCATGCCTGCTCAGCTGCCTGATAACCGCCAGCTGGGCCGCAGGATTCATGCCTGCTCAGCTGCCTGATAATCGCCAGCTGGGCCGCAGGATTCATGCCTGCTCAGCTGCCTGATAATCGCCAGCTGGGCCGCAGGATTCATGCCTGCTCAGCTGCCTGATTCCGCCAGCTGGGCACATGATTCATGCCTGCTCAGCTGCCTGATCAGCACATGAGCAGTCACATGATCAGCGCCTCTCAGTCACCTGATCACTGCATGACAGGCACGTGATCAGTGCCTGCGCAGGATTCATGCCTGCTCAGCTGCCTGATAATCGCCAGCTGGGCCGCAGGATTCATGCCTGCTCAGCTGCCTGATAATCGCCAGCTGGGCCGCAGGATTCATGCCTGCTCAGCTGCCTGATAATCGCCAGCTGGGCCGCAGGATTCATGCCTGCTCAGCTGCCTGATAATCGCCAGCTGGGCCGCAGGATTCATGCCTGCTCAGCTGCTTGATTCTTGCCTGCTGAGGCACATGATCCGTGCAGGAGAGCTACCTGATCAGCACATGAGCAGTCACATGATCAGCGCCTCTCAGTCACCTGATCACTGCATGACAGGCACGTGATCAGTGCCTGCTGGGTGCGGGATCAGCGCCTGCTCAGCTGCCTGATAATCGCCAGCTGGGCCGCAGGATTCATGCCTGCTCAGCTGCCTGATAATCGCCAGCTGGGCCGCAGGATTCATGCCTGCTCAGCTGCCTGATAACCGCCAGCTGGGCCGCAGGATTCATGCCTGCTCAGCTGCCTGATAACCGCCAGCTGGGCCGCAGGATTCATGCCTGCTCAGCTGCCTGATAACCGCCAGCTGGGCCGCAGGATTCATGCCTGCTCAGCTGCCTGATAATCGCCAGCTGGGCCGCAGGATTCATGCCTGCTCAGCTGCCTGATAATCGCCAGCTGGGCCGCAGGATTCATGCCTGCTCAGCTGCCTGATTCTTGCCTGCTGAGGCACATGATCCGTGCAGGAGAGCTGCCTGATCAGCACATGAGCAGTCACATGATCAGCGCCTCTCAGTCACCTGATCACTGCATGACAGGCACGTGATCAGTGCCTGCTGAGGTGCGGGATCATGCCTGCTCAGCTGCCTGATAATCGCCAGCTGGGCCGCAGGATTCATGCCTGCTCAGCTGCCTGATAATCGCCAGCTGGGCCGCAGGATTCATGCCTGCTCAGCTGCCTGATAACCGCCAGCTGGGCCGCAGGATTCATGCCTGCTCAGCTGCCTGATAACCGCCAGCTGGGCCGCAGGATTCATGCCTGCTCAGCTGCCTGATAACCGCCAGCTGGGCCGCAGGATTCATGCCTGCTCAGCTGCCTGATAATCGCCAGCTGGGCCGCAGGATTCATGCCTGCTCAGCTGCCTGATAACCGCCAGCTGGGCCGCAGGATTCATGCCTGCTCAGCTGCCTGATAATCGCCAGCTGGGCCGCAGGATTCATGCCTGCTCAGCTGCCTGATAATCGCCAGCTGGGCCGCAGGATTCATGCCTGCTCAGCTGCCTGATAATCGCCAGCTGGGCCGCAGGATTCATGCCTGCTCAGCTGCCTGATAATCGCCAGCTGGGCCGCAGGATTCATGCCTGCTCAGCTGCCTGATAATCGCCAGCTGGGCCGCAGGATTCATGCCTGCTCAGCTGCCTGATAACCGCCAGCTGGGCCGCAGGATTCATGCCTGCTCAGCTGCCTGATAATCGCCAGCTGGGCCGCAGGATTCATGCCTGCTCAGCTGCCTGATAATCGCCAGCTGGGCCGCAGGATTCATGCCTGCTCAGCTGCCTGATAACCGCCAGCTGGGCCGCAGGATTCATGCCTGCTCAGCTGCCTGATAATCGCCAGCTGGGCCGCAGGATTCATGCCTGCTCAGCTGCCTGATAATCGCCAGCTGGGCCGCAGGATTCATGCCTGCTCAGCTGCCTGATAATCGCCAGCTGGGCCGCAGGATTCATGCCTGCTCAGCTGCCTGATAACGCCAGCTGGGCCGCAGGATTCATGCCTGCTCAGCTGCCTGATAACGCCAGCTGGGCCGCAGGATTCATGCCTGCTCAGCTGCCTGATAATCGCCAGCTGGGCCGCAGGATTCATGCCTGCTCAGCTGCCTGATAATCGCCAGCTGGGCCGCAGGATTCATGCCTGCTCAGCTGCCTGATAACCGCCAGCTGGGCCGCAGGATTCATGCCTGCTCAGCTGCCTGATAATCGCCAGCTGGGCCGCAGGATTCATGCCTGCTCAGCTGCCTGATAATCGCCAGCTGGGCCGCAGGATTCATGCCTGCTCAGCTGCCTGATAATCGCCAGCTGGGCCGCAGGATTCATGCCTGCTCAGCTGCCTGATAATCGCCAGCTGGGCCGCAGGATTCATGCCTGCTCAGCTGCCTGATAATCGCCAGCTGGGCCGCAGGATTCATGCCTGCTCAGCTGCCTGATAATCGCCAGCTGGGCCGCAGGATTCATGCCTGCTCAGCTGCCTGATAATCGCCAGCTGGGCCGCAGGATTCATGCCTGCTCAGCTGCTTGATTCTTGCCTGCTGAGGCACATGATCCGTGCAGGAGAGCTGCCTGATCAGCACATGAGCAGTCACATGATCAGCGCCTCTCAGTCACCTGATCACTGCATGACAGGCACGTGATCAGTGCCTGCTGAGGTGCGGGATCAGCGCCTGCTCAGCTGCCTGATAATCGCCAGCTGGGCCGCAGGATTCATGCCTGCTCAGCTGCCTGATAATCGCCAGCTGGGCCGCAGGATTCATGCCTGCTCAGCTGCCTGATAACCGCCAGCTGGGCCGCAGGATTCATGCCTGCTCAGCTGCCTGATAATCGCCAGCTGGGCCGCAGGATTCATGCCTGCTCAGCTGCCTGATAACCGCCAGCTGGGCCGCAGGATTCATGCCTGCTCAGCTGCCTGATAATCGCCAGCTGGGCCGCAGGATTCATGCCTGCTCAGCTGCCTGATAATCGCCAGCTGGGCCGCAGGATTCATGCCTGCTCAGCTGCCTGATAATCGCCAGCTGGGCCGCAGGATTCATGCCTGCTCAGCTGCCTGATAATCGCCAGCTGGGCCGCAGGATTCATGCCTGCTCAGCTGCCTGATAATCGCCAGCTGGGCCGCAGGATTCATGCCTGCTCAGCTGCCTGATAATCGCCAGCTGGGCCGCAGGATTCATGCCTGCTCAGCTGCCTGATAATCGCCAGCTGGGCCGCAGGATTCATGCCTGCTCAGCTGCCTGATAATCGCCAGCTGGGCCGCAGGATTCATGCCTGCTCAGCTGCCTGATAATCGCCAGCTGGGCCGCAGGATTCATGCCTGCTCAGCTGCCTGATAATCGCCAGCTGGGCCGCAGGATTCATGCCTGCTCAGCTGCCTGATAATCGCCAGCTGGGCCGCAGGATTCATGCCTGCTCAGCTGCCTGATAACCGCCAGCTGGGCCGCAGGATTCATGCCTGCTCAGCTGCCTGATAATCGCCAGCTGGGCCGCAGGATTCATGCCTGCTCAGCTGCCTGATAATCGCCAGCTGGGCCGCAGGATTCATGCCTGCTCAGCTGCCTGATAATCGCCAGCTGGGCCGCAGGATTCATGCCTGCTCAGCTGCCTGATAATCGCCAGCTGGGCCGCAGGATTCATGCCTGCTCAGCTGCTTGATTCTTGCCTGCTGAGGCACATGATCCGTGCAGGAGAGCTACCTGATCAGCACATGAGCAGTCACATGATCAGCGCCTCTCAGTCACCTGATCACTGCATGACAGGCACGTGATCAGTGCCTGCTGAGGTGCGGGATCAGCGCCTGCTCAGCTGCCTGATAATCGCCAGCTGGGCCGCAGGATTCATGCCTGCTCAGCTGCCTGATAATCGCCAGCTGGGCCGCAGGATTCATGCCTGCTCAGCTGCCTGATAACCGCCAGCTGGGCCGCAGGATTCATGCCTGCTCAGCTGCCTGATAACCGCCAGCTGGGCCGCAGGATTCATGCCTGCTCAGCTGCCTGATAATCGCCAGCTGGGCCGCAGGATTCATGCCTGCTCAGCTGCCTGATAATCGCCAGCTGGGCCGCAGGATTCATGCCTGCTCAGCTGCCTGATAATCGCCAGCTGGGCCGCAGGATTCATGCCTGCTCAGCTGCCTGATAATCGCCAGCTGGGCCGCAGGATTCATGCCTGCTCAGCTGCCTGATAATCGCCAGCTGGGCCGCAGGATTCATGCCTGCTCAGCTGCCTGATAATCGCCAGCTGGGCCGCAGGATTCATGCCTGCTCAGCTGCCTGATAATCGCCAGCTGGGCCGCAGGATTCATGCCTGCTCAGCTGCCTGATAATCGCCAGCTGGGCCGCAGGATTCATGCCTGCTCAGCTGCCTGATAATCGCCAGCTGGGCCGCAGGATTCATGCCTGCTCAGCTGCCTGATAATCGCCAGCTGGGCCGCAGGATTCATGCCTGCTCAGCTGCCTGATAATCGCCAGCTGGGCCGCAGGATTCATGCCTGCTCAGCTGCCTGATAATCGCCAGCTGGGCCGCAGGATTCATGCCTGCTCAGCTGCCTGATAATCGCCAGCTGGGCCGCAGGATTCATGCCTGCTCAGCTGCCTGATAATCGCCAGCTGGGCCGCAGGATTCATGCCTGCTCAGCTGCCTGATAATCGCCAGCTGGGCCGCAGGATTCATGCCTGCTCAGCTGCCTGATAATCGCCAGCTGGGCCGCAGGATTCATGCCTGCTCAGCTGCCTGATAATCGCCAGCTGGGCCGCAGGATTCATGCCTGCTCAGCTGCCTGATAATCGCCAGCTGGGCCGCAGGATTCATGCCTGCTCAGCTGCCTGATTCTTGCCTGCTGAGGCACATGATCCGTGCAGGAGAGCTGCCTGATCAGCACATGAGCAGTCACATGATCAGCGCCTCTCAGTCACCTGATCACTGCATGACAGGCACGTGATCAGTGCCTGCTGAGGTGCGGGATCATGCCTGCTCAGCTGCCTGATAATCGCCAGCTGGGCCGCAGGATTCATGCCTGCTCAGCTGCCTGATAATCGCCAGCTGGGCCGCAGGATTCATGCCTGCTCAGCTGCCTGATAATCGCCAGCTGGGCCGCAGGATTCATGCCTGCTCAGCTGCCTGATAATCGCCAGCTGGGCCGCAGGATTCATGCCTGCTCAGCTGCCTGATAATCGCCAGCTGGGCCGCAGGATTCATGCCTGCTCAGCTGCCTGATAATCGCCAGCTGGGCCGCAGGATTCATGCCTGCTCAGCTGCCTGATAATCGCCAGCTGGGCCGCAGGATTCATGCCTGCTCAGCTGCCTGATAATCGCCAGCTGGGCCGCAGGATTCATGCCTGCTCAGCTGCCTGATAATCGCCAGCTGGGCCGCAGGATTCATGCCTGCTCAGCTGCCTGATAATCGCCAGCTGGGCCGCAGGATTCATGCCTGCTCAGCTGCCTGATAATCGCCAGCTGGGCCGCAGGATTCATGCCTGCTCAGCTGCCTGATAATCGCCAGCTGGGCCGCAGGATTCATGCCTGCTCAGCTGCCTGATAATCGCCAGCTGGGCCGCAGGATTCATGCCTGCTCAGCTGCCTGATAATCGCCAGCTGGGCCGCAGGATTCATGCCTGCTCAGCTGCCTGATAATCGCCAGCTGGGCCGCAGGATTCATGCCTGCTCAGCTGCCTGATAATCGCCAGCTGGGCCGCAGGATTCATGCCTGCTCAGCTGCCTGATAATCGCCAGCTGGGCCGCAGGATTCATGCCTGCTCAGCTGCCTGATAATCGCCAGCTGGGCCGCAGGATTCATGCCTGCTCAGCTGCCTGATAATCGCCAGCTGGGCCGCAGGATTCATGCCTGCTCAGCTGCCTGATAATCGCCAGCTGGGCCGCAGGATTCATGCCTGCTCAGCTGCCTGATAATCGCCAGCTGGGCCGCAGGATTCATGCCTGCTCAGCTGCTGATTCTTGCCTGCTGAGGCACATGATCCGTGCAGGAGAGCTACCTGATCAGCACATGAGCAGTCACATGATCAGCGCCTCTCAGTCACCTGATCACTGCATGACAGGCACGTGATCAGTGCCTGCTGAGGTGCGGGATCATGCCTGCTCAGCTGCCTGATAATCGCCAGCTGGGCCGCAGGATTCATGCCTGCTCAGCTGCCTGATAATCGCCAGCTGGGCCGCAGGATTCATGCCTGCTCAGCTGCCTGATAATCGCCAGCTGGGCCGCAGGATTCATGCCTGCTCAGCTGCCTGATAATCGCCAGCTGGGCCGCAGGATTCATGCCTGCTCAGCTGCCTGATAATCGCCAGCTGGGCCGCAGGATTCATGCCTGCTCAGCTGCCTGATAATCGCCAGCTGGGCCGCAGGATTCATGCCTGCTCAGCTGCCTGATAATCGCCAGCTGGGCCGCAGGATTCATGCCTGCTCAGCTGCCTGATAATCGCCAGCTGGGCCGCAGGATTCATGCCTGCTCAGCTGCCTGATAATCGCCAGCTGGGCCGCAGGATTCATGCCTGCTCAGCTGCCTGATCAGCACATGAGCAGTCACATGATCAGCGCCTCTCAGTCACCTGATCACTGCATGACAGGCACGTGATCAGTGCCTGCTGAGGTGCAGGATTCATGCCTGCTCAGCTGCCTGATAATCGCCAGCTGGGCCGCAGGATTCATGCCTGCTCAGCTGCCTGATAATCGCCAGCTGGGCCGCAGGATTCATGCCTGCTCAGCTGCCTGATAATCGCCAGCTGGGCCGCAGGATTCATGCCTGCTCAGCTGCCTGATAATCGCCAGCTGGGCCGCAGGATTCATGCCTGCTCAGCTGCCTGATAATCGCCAGCTGGGCCGCAGGATTCATGCCTGCTCAGCTGCCTGATAATCGCCAGCTGGGCCGCAGGATTCATGCCTGCTCAGCTGCCTGATAATCGCCAGCTGGGCCGCAGGATTCATGCCTGCTCAGCTGCCTGATAATCGCCAGCTGGGCCGCAGGATTCATGCCTGCTCAGCTGCCTGATAATCGCCAGCTGGGCCGCAGGATTCATGCCTGCTCAGCTGCCTGATAATCGCCAGCTGGGCCGCAGGATTCATGCCTGCTCAGCTGCCTGATAACCGCCAGCTGGGCCGCAGGATTCATGCCTGCTCAGCTGCCTGATAATCGCCAGCTGGGCCGCAGGATTCATGCCTGCTCAGCTGCCTGATAATCGCCAGCTGGGCCGCAGGATTCATGCCTGCTCAGCTGCCTGATAATCGCCAGCTGGGCCGCAGGATTCATGCCTGCTCAGCTGCCTGATAATCGCCAGCTGGGCCGCAGGATTCATGCCTGCTCAGCTGCCTGATAATCGCCAGCTGGGCCGCAGGATTCATGCCTGCTCAGCTGCCTGATAATCGCCAGCTGGGCCGCAGGATTCATGCCTGCTCAGCTGCCTGATAATCGCCAGCTGGGCCGCAGGATTCATGCCTGCTCAGCTGCCTGATAATCGCCAGCTGGGCCGCAGGATTCATGCCTGCTCAGCTGCCTGATAATCGCCAGCTGGGCCGCAGGATTCATGCCTGCTCAGCTGCCTGATAATCGCCAGCTGGGCCGCAGGATTCATGCCTGCTCAGCTGCCTGATAATCGCCAGCTGGGCCGCAGGATTCATGCCTGCTCAGCTGCTTGATTCTTGCCTGCTGAGGCACATGATCCGTGCAGGAGAGCTACCTGATCAGCACATGAGCAGTCACATGATCAGCGCCTCTCAGTCACCTGATCACTGCATGACAGGCACGTGATCAGTGCCTGCTGAGGTGCGGGATCAGCGCCTGCTCAGCTGCCTGATAATCGCCAGCTGGGCCGCAGGATTCATGCCTGCTCAGCTGCCTGATAATCGCCAGCTGGGCCGCAGGATTCATGCCTGCTCAGCTGCCTGATAATCGCCAGCTGGGCCGCAGGATTCATGCCTGCTCAGCTGCCTGATAATCGCCAGCTGGGCCGCAGGATTCATGCCTGCTCAGCTGCCTGATAATCGCCAGCTGGGCCGCAGGATTCATGCCTGCTCAGCTGCCTGATAATCGCCAGCTGGGCCGCAGGATTCATGCCTGCTCAGCTGCCTGATAATCGCCAGCTGGGCCGCAGGATTCATGCCTGCTCAGCTGCCTGATAATCGCCAGCTGGGCCGCAGGATTCATGCCTGCTCAGCTGCCTGATAATCGCCAGCTGGGCCGCAGGATTCATGCCTGCTCAGCTGCCTGATAATCGCCAGCTGGGCCGCAGGATTCATGCCTGCTCAGCTGCCTGATAATCGCCAGCTGGGCCGCAGGATTCATGCCTGCTCAGCTGCCTGATAATCGCCAGCTGGGCCGCAGGATTCATGCCTGCTCAGCTGCCTGATAATCGCCAGCTGGGCCGCAGGATTCATGCCTGCTCAGCTGCCTGATAATCGCCAGCTGGGCCGCAGGATTCATGCCTGCTCAGCTGCCTGATAATCGCCAGCTGGGCCGCAGGATTCATGCCTGCTCAGCTGCCTGATAATCGCCAGCTGGGCCGCAGGATTCATGCCTGCTCAGCTGCCTGATAATCGCCAGCTGGGCCGCAGGATTCATGCCTGCTCAGCTGCCTGATAATCGCCAGCTGGGCCGCAGGATTCATGCCTGCTCAGCTGCCTGATAATCGCCAGCTGGGCCGCAGGATTCATGCCTGCTCAGCTGCCTGATAATCGCCAGCTGGGCCGCAGGATTCATGCCTGCTCAGCTGCCTGATAATCGCCAGCTGGGCCGCAGGATTCATGCCTGCTCAGCTGCATGATAATTGCCAGCTGAGGCACATGATCCGTGCAGGAGAGCTACCTGATCAGCACATGAGCAGTCACATGATCAGCGCCTCTCAGTCACCTGATCACTGCATGACAGGCACGTGATCAGTGCCTGCTGAGGTGCGGGATCATGCCTGCTCAGCTGCCTGATAATCGCCAGCTGGGCCGCAGGATTCATGCCTGCTCAGCTGCCTGATAATCGCCAGCTGGGCCGCAGGATTCATGCCTGCTCAGCTGCCTGATAACCGCCAGCTGGGCCGCAGGATTCATGCCTGCTCAGCTGCCTGATAATCGCCAGCTGGGCCGCAGGATTCATGCCTGCTCAGCTGCCTGATAATCGCCAGCTGGGCCGCAGGATTCATGCCTGCTCAGCTGCCTGATAATCGCCAGCTGGGCCGCAGGATTCATGCCTGCTCAGCTGCCTGATAATCGCCAGCTGGGCCGCAGGATTCATGCCTGCTCAGCTGCCTGATAATCGCCAGCTGGGCCGCAGGATTCATGCCTGCTCAGCTGCCTGATAATCGCCAGCTGGGCGCAGGATTCATGCCTGCTCAGCTGCCTGATCATGCCGCAGCTGCTCAGCGCCTTCATCGCCTGCTGCATGACAGGCAGCTGATACCGCCAGCTGGGCCGCAGGATTCATGCCTGCTCAGCTGCCTGATAATCGCCAGCTGGGCCGCAGGATTCATGCCTGCTCAGCTGCCTGATAATCGCCAGCTGGGCCGCAGGATTCATGCCTGCTCAGCTGCCTGATAATCGCCAGCTGGGCCGCAGGATTCATGCCTGCTCAGCTGCCTGATAATCGCCAGCTGGGCCGCAGGATTCATGCCTGCTCAGCTGCCTGATAATCGCCAGCTGGGCCGCAGGATTCATGCCTGCTCAGCTGCCTGATAATCGCCAGCTGGGCCGCAGGATTCATGCCTGCTCAGCTGCCTGATAATCGCCAGCTGGGCCGCAGGATTCATGCCTGCTCAGCTGCTTGATTCTTGCCTGCTGAGGCACATGATCCGTGCAGGAGAGCTACCTGATCAGCACATGAGCAGTCACATGATCAGCGCCTCTCAGTCACCTGATCACTGCATGACAGGCACGTGATCAGTGCCTGCTGAGGTGCGGGATCAGCGCCTGCTCAGCTGCCTGATAATCGCCAGCTGGGCCGCAGGATTCATGCCTGCTCAGCTGCCTGATAATCGCCAGCTGGGCCGCAGGATTCATGCCTGCTCAGCTGCCTGATAATCGCCAGCTGGGCCGCAGGATTCATGCCTGCTCAGCTGCCTGATAATCGCCAGCTGGGCCGCAGGATTCATGCCTGCTCAGCTGCCTGATAACCGCCAGCTGGGCCGCAGGATTCATGCCTGCTCAGCTGCCTGATAATCGCCAGCTGGGCCGCAGGATTCATGCCTGCTCAGCTGCCTGATAATCGCCAGCTGGGCCGCAGGATTCATGCCTGCTCAGCTGCCTGATAATCGCCAGCTGGGCCGCAGGATTCATGCCTGCTCAGCTGCCTGATAATCGCCAGCTGGGCCGCAGGATTCATGCCTGCTCAGCTGCCTGATAATCGCCAGCTGGGCCGCAGGATTCATGCCTGCTCAGCTGCCTGATAATCGCCAGCTGGGCCGCAGGATTCATGCCTGCTCAGCTGCCTGATAATCGCCAGCTGGGCCGCAGGATTCATGCCTGCTCAGCTGCCTGATAATCGCCAGCTGGGCCGCAGGATTCATGCCTGCTCAGCTGCCTGATAATCGCCAGCTGGGCCGCAGGATTCATGCCTGCTCAGCTGCCTGATAATCGCCAGCTGGGCCGCAGGATTCATGCCTGCTCAGCTGCCTGATAATCGCCAGCTGGGCCGCAGGATTCATGCCTGCTCAGCTGCCTGATAATCGCCAGCTGGGCCGCAGGATTCATGCCTGCTCAGCTGCCTGATAATCGCCAGCTGGGCCGCAGGATTCATGCCTGCTCAGCTGCCTGATAATCGCCAGCTGGGCCGCAGGATTCATGCCTGCTCAGCTGCTTGATTCTTGCCTGCTGAGGCACATGATCCGTGCAGGAGAGCTACCTGATCAGCACATGAGCAGTCACATGATCAGCGCCTCTCAGTCACCTGATCACTGCATGACAGGCACGTGATCAGTGCCTGCTGAGGTGCGGGATCAGCGCCTGCTCAGCTGCCTGATAATCGCCAGCTGGGCCGCAGGATTCATGCCTGCTCAGCTGCCTGATAATCGCCAGCTGGGCCGCAGGATTCATGCCTGCTCAGCTGCCTGATAACCGCCAGCTGGGCCGCAGGATTCATGCCTGCTCAGCTGCCTGATAACCGCCAGCTGGGCCGCAGGATTCATGCCTGCTCAGCTGCCTGATAACCGCCAGCTGGGCCGCAGGATTCATGCCTGCTCAGCTGCCTGATAATCGCCAGCTGGGCCGCAGGATTCATGCCTGCTCAGCTGCCTGATAATCGCCAGCTGGGCCGCAGGATTCATGCCTGCTCAGCTGCCTGATAATCGCCAGCTGGGCCGCAGGATTCATGCCTGCTCAGCTGCCTGATAATCGCCAGCTGGGCCGCAGGATTCATGCCTGCTCAGCTGCCTGATAATCGCCAGCTGGGCCGCAGGATTCATGCCTGCTCAGCTGCCTGATAATCGCCAGCTGGGCCGCAGGATTCATGCCTGCTCAGCTGCCTGATAATCGCCAGCTGGGCCGCAGGATTCATGCCTGCTCAGCTGCCTGATAATCGCCAGCTGGGCCGCAGGATTCATGCCTGCTCAGCTGCCTGATAATCGCCAGCTGGGCCGCAGGATTCATGCCTGCTCAGCTGCCTGATAATCGCCAGCTGGGCCGCAGGATTCATGCCTGCTCAGCTGCCTGATAATCGCCAGCTGGGCCGCAGGATTCATGCCTGCTCAGCTGCCTGATAATCGCCAGCTGGGCCGCAGGATTCATGCCTGCTCAGCTGCCTGATAATCGCCAGCTGGGCCGCAGGATTCATGCCTGCTCAGCTGCCTGATAATCGCCAGCTGGGCCGCAGGATTCATGCCTGCTCAGCTGCCTGATAATCGCCAGCTGGGCCGCAGGATTCATGCCTGCTCAGCTGCCTGATAATCGCCAGCTGGGCCGCAGGATTCATGCCTGCTCAGCTGCCTGATAATCGCCAGCTGGGCCGCAGGATTCATGCCTGCTCAGCTGCCTGATAATCGCCAGCTGGGCCGCAGGATTCATGCCTGCTCAGCTGCCTGATAATCGCCAGCTGGGCCGCAGGATTCATGCCTGCTCAGCTGCCTGATTCTTGCCTGCTGAGGCACATGATCCGTGCAGGAGAGCTACCTGATCAGCACATGAGCAGTCACATGATCAGCGCCTCTCAGTCACCTGATCACTGCATGACAGGCACGTGATCAGTGCCTGCTGAGGTGCGGGATCATGCCTGCTCAGCTGCCTGATAATCGCCAGCTGGGCCGCAGGATTCATGCCTGCTCAGCTGCCTGATAATCGCCAGCTGGGCCGCAGGATTCATGCCTGCTCAGCTGCCTGATAATCGCCAGCTGGGCCGCAGGATTCATGCCTGCTCAGCTGCCTGATAATCGCCAGCTGGGCCGCAGGATTCATGCCTGCTCAGCTGCCTGATAATCGCCAGCTGGGCCGCAGGATTCATGCCTGCTCAGCTGCCTGATAATCGCCAGCTGGGCCGCAGGATTCATGCCTGCTCAGCTGCCTGATAATCGCCAGCTGGGCCGCAGGATTCATGCCTGCTCAGCTGCCTGATAATCGCCAGCTGGGCCGCAGGATTCATGCCTGCTCAGCTGCCTGATAATCGCCAGCTGGGCCGCAGGATTCATGCCTGCTCAGCTGCTTGATTCTTGCCTGCTGAGGCACATGATCCGTGCAGGAGAGCTACCTGATCAGCACATGAGCAGTCACATGATCAGCGCCTCTCAGTCACCTGATCACTGCATGACAGGCACGTGATCAGTGCCTGCTGAGGTGCGGGATCAGCGCCTGCTCAGCTGCCTGATAATCGCCAGCTGGGCCGCAGGATTCATGCCTGCTCAGCTGCCTGATAATCGCCAGCTGGGCCGCAGGATTCATGCCTGCTCAGCTGCCTGATAATCGCCAGCTGGGCCGCAGGATTCATGCCTGCTCAGCTGCCTGATAATCGCCAGCTGGGCCGCAGGATTCATGCCTGCTCAGCTGCCTGATAATCGCCAGCTGGGCCGCAGGATTCATGCCTGCTCAGCTGCCTGATAATCGCCAGCTGGGCCGCAGGATTCATGCCTGCTCAGCTGCCTGATAATCGCCAGCTGGGCCGCAGGATTCATGCCTGCTCAGCTGCCTGATAATCGCCAGCTGGGCCGCAGGATTCATGCCTGCTCAGCTGCCTGATAATCGCCAGCTGGGCCGCAGGATTCATGCCTGCTCAGCTGCCTGATAATCGCCAGCTGGGCCGCAGGATTCATGCCTGCTCAGCTGCCTGATAATCGCCAGCTGGGCCGCAGGATTCATGCCTGCTCAGCTGCCTGATAATCGCCAGCTGGGCCGCAGGATTCATGCCTGCTCAGCTGCCTGATAATCGCCAGCTGGGCCGCAGGATTCATGCCTGCTCAGCTGCCTGATAATCGCCAGCTGGGCCGCAGGATTCATGCCTGCTCAGCTGCCTGATAATCGCCAGCTGGGCCGCAGGATTCATGCCTGCTCAGCTGCCTGATAATCGCCAGCTGGGCCGCAGGATTCATGCCTGCTCAGCTGCCTGATAATCGCCAGCTGGGCCGCAGGATTCATGCCTGCTCAGCTGCCTGATAATCGCCAGCTGGGCCGCAGGATTCATGCCTGCTCAGCTGCCTGATAATCGCCAGCTGGGCCGCAGGATTCATGCCTGCTCAGCTGCCTGATAATCGCCAGCTGGGCCGCAGGATTCATGCCTGCTCAGCTGCCTGATAATCGCCAGCTGGGCCGCAGGATTCATGCCTGCTCAGCTGCCTGATAATCGCCAGCTGGGCCGCAGGATTCATGCCTGCTCAGCTGCCTGATTCTCGCCAGCTGGGCCGCAGGATTCATGCCTGCTCAGCTGCCTGATCAGCACATGAGCAGTCACATGATCAGCGCCTTCATGCCTGCTCATGACAGGCACTGATCAGTGCCAGCTGGGCCGCAGGATTCATGCCTGCTCAGCTGCCTGATAATCGCCAGCTGGGCCGCAGGATTCATGCCTGCTCAGCTGCCTGATAATCGCCAGCTGGGCCGCAGGATTCATGCCTGCTCAGCTGCCTGATAATCGCCAGCTGGGCCGCAGGATTCATGCCTGCTCAGCTGCCTGATAATCGCCAGCTGGGCCGCAGGATTCATGCCTGCTCAGCTGCCTGATAATCGCCAGCTGGGCCGCAGGATTCATGCCTGCTCAGCTGCCTGATAATCGCCAGCTGGGCCGCAGGATTCATGCCTGCTCAGCTGCCTGATAATCGCCAGCTGGGCCGCAGGATTCATGCCTGCTCAGCTGCCTGATAATCGCCAGCTGGGCCGCAGGATTCATGCCTGCTCAGCTGCCTGATAATCGCCAGCTGGGCCGCAGGATTCATGCCTGCTCAGCTGCCTGATAATCGCCAGCTGGGCCGCAGGATTCATGCCTGCTCAGCTGCCTGATAATCGCCAGCTGGGCCGCAGGATTCATGCCTGCTCAGCTGCCTGATAATCGCCAGCTGGGCCGCAGGATTCATGCCTGCTCAGCTGCCTGATAATCGCCAGCTGGGCCGCAGGATTCATGCCTGCTCAGCTGCCTGATAATCGCCAGCTGGGCCGCAGGATTCATGCCTGCTCAGCTGCCTGATAATCGCCAGCTGGGCCGCAGGATTCATGCCTGCTCAGCTGCTTGATTCTTGCCTGCTGGGCACATGATCCGTGCAGGAGAGCTACCTGATCAGCACATGAGCAGTCACATGATCAGCGCCTCTCAGTCACCTGATCACTGCATGACAGGCACGTGATCAGTGCCTGCTGGGTGCGGGATCAGCGCCTGCTCAGCTGCCTGATAATCGCCAGCTGGGCCGCAGGATTCATGCCTGCTCAGCTGCCTGATAATCGCCAGCTGGGCCGCAGGATTCATGCCTGCTCAGCTGCCTGATAATCGCCAGCTGGGCCGCAGGATTCATGCCTGCTCAGCTGCCTGATAATCGCCAGCTGGGCCGCAGGATTCATGCCTGCTCAGCTGCCTGATAATCGCCAGCTGGGCCGCAGGATTCATGCCTGCTCAGCTGCCTGATAATCGCCAGCTGGGCCGCAGGATTCATGCCTGCTCAGCTGCCTGATAATCGCCAGCTGGGCCGCAGGATTCATGCCTGCTCAGCTGCCTGATAATCGCCAGCTGGGCCGCAGGATTCATGCCTGCTCAGCTGCCTGATAATCGCCAGCTGGGCCGCAGGATTCATGCCTGCTCAGCTGCCTGATAATCGCCAGCTGGGCCGCAGGATTCATGCCTGCTCAGCTGCCTGATAATCGCCAGCTGGGCCGCAGGATTCATGCCTGCTCAGCTGCCTGATAATCGCCAGCTGGGCCGCAGGATTCATGCCTGCTCAGCTGCCTGATAATCGCCAGCTGGGCCGCAGGATTCATGCCTGCTCAGCTGCCTGATAATCGCCAGCTGGGCCGCAGGATTCATGCCTGCTCAGCTGCCTGATAATCGCCAGCTGGGCCGCAGGATTCATGCCTGCTCAGCTGCCTGATAATCGCCAGCTGGGCCGCAGGATTCATGCCTGCTCAGCTGCCTGATAATCGCCAGCTGGGCCGCAGGATTCATGCCTGCTCAGCTGCCTGATAATCGCCAGCTGGGCCGCAGGATTCATGCCTGCTCAGCTGCCTGATAATCGCCAGCTGGGCCGCAGGATTCATGCCTGCTCAGCTGCCTGATAATCGCCAGCTGGGCCGCAGGATTCATGCCTGCTCAGCTGCCTGATAACCGCCAGCTGGGCCGCAGGATTCATGCCTGCTCAGCTGCCTGATAATCGCCAGCTGGGCCGCAGGATTCATGCCTGCTCAGCTGCCTGATAATCGCCAGCTGGGCCGCAGGATTCATGCCTGCTCAGCTGCCTGATAATCGCCAGCTGGGCCGCAGGATTCATGCCTGCTCAGCTGCCTGATAATCGCCAGCTGGGCCGCAGGATTCATGCCTGCTCAGCTGCCTGATTCTTGCCTGCTGAGGCACATGATCCGTGCAGGAGAGCTACCTGATCAGCACATGAGCAGTCACATGATCAGCGCCTCTCAGTCACCTGATCACTGCATGACAGGCACGTGATCAGTGCCTGCTGAGGTGCGGGATCAGCGCCTGCTCAGCTGCCTGATAATCGCCAGCTGGGCCGCAGGATTCATGCCTGCTCAGCTGCCTGATAATCGCCAGCTGGGCCGCAGGATTCATGCCTGCTCAGCTGCCTGATAATCGCCAGCTGGGCCGCAGGATTCATGCCTGCTCAGCTGCCTGATAATCGCCAGCTGGGCCGCAGGATTCATGCCTGCTCAGCTGCCTGATAATCGCCAGCTGGGCCGCAGGATTCATGCCTGCTCAGCTGCCTGATAATCGCCAGCTGGGCCGCAGGATTCATGCCTGCTCAGCTGCCTGATAATCGCCAGCTGGGCCGCAGGATTCATGCCTGCTCAGCTGCCTGATAATCGCCAGCTGGGCCGCAGGATTCATGCCTGCTCAGCTGCCTGATAATCGCCAGCTGGGCCGCAGGATTCATGCCTGCTCAGCTGCCTGATTCTTGCCTGCTGGGCACATGATCCGTGCTGCTCAGCTGCCTGATCAGCACATGAGCAGTCACATGATCAGCGCCTCTCAGTCACCTGATCACTGCATGACAGGCACGTGATCAGTGCCTGCTGAGGTGCGGGATCATGCCTGCTCAGCTGCCTGATAATCGCCAGCTGGGCCGCAGGATTCATGCCTGCTCAGCTGCCTGATAATCGCCAGCTGGGCCGCAGGATTCATGCCTGCTCAGCTGCCTGATAATCGCCAGCTGGGCCGCAGGATTCATGCCTGCTCAGCTGCCTGATAATCGCCAGCTGGGCCGCAGGATTCATGCCTGCTCAGCTGCCTGATAATCGCCAGCTGGGCCGCAGGATTCATGCCTGCTCAGCTGCCTGATAATCGCCAGCTGGGCCGCAGGATTCATGCCTGCTCAGCTGCCTGATAATCGCCAGCTGGGCCGCAGGATTCATGCCTGCTCAGCTGCCTGATAATCGCCAGCTGGGCCGCAGGATTCATGCCTGCTCAGCTGCCTGATAATCGCCAGCTGGGCCGCAGGATTCATGCCTGCTCAGCTGCCTGATAATCGCCAGCTGGGCCGCAGGATTCATGCCTGCTCAGCTGCCTGATAATCGCCAGCTGGGCCGCAGGATTCATGCCTGCTCAGCTGCCTGATAATCGCCAGCTGGGCCGCAGGATTCATGCCTGCTCAGCTGCCTGATAATCGCCAGCTGGGCCGCAGGATTCATGCCTGCTCAGCTGCCTGATAATCGCCAGCTGGGCCGCAGGATTCATGCCTGCTCAGCTGCCTGATAATCGCCAGCTGGGCCGCAGGATTCATGCCTGCTCAGCTGCCTGATAATCGCCAGCTGGGCCGCAGGATTCATGCCTGCTCAGCTGCCTGATAATCGCCAGCTGGGCCGCAGGATTCATGCCTGCTCAGCTGCCTGATAATCGCCAGCTGGGCCGCAGGATTCATGCCTGCTCAGCTGCCTGATAATCGCCAGCTGGGCCGCAGGATTCATGCCTGCTCAGCTGCCTGATAATCGCCAGCTGGGCCGCAGGATTCATGCCTGCTCAGCTGCCTGATAATCGCCAGCTGGGCCGCAGGATTCATGCCTGCTCAGCTGCTTGATTCTTGCCTGCTGAGGCACATGATCCGTGCAGGAGAGCTACCTGATCAGCACATGAGCAGTCACATGATCAGCGCCTCTCAGTCACCTGATCACTGCATGACAGGCACGTGATCAGTGCCTGCTGAGGTGCGGGATCAGCGCCTGCTCAGCTGCCTGATAATCGCCAGCTGGGCCGCAGGATTCATGCCTGCTCAGCTGCCTGATAATCGCCAGCTGGGCCGCAGGATTCATGCCTGCTCAGCTGCCTGATAATCGCCAGCTGGGCCGCAGGATTCATGCCTGCTCAGCTGCCTGATAATCGCCAGCTGGGCCGCAGGATTCATGCCTGCTCAGCTGCCTGATAATCGCCAGCTGGGCCGCAGGATTCATGCCTGCTCAGCTGCCTGATAATCGCCAGCTGGGCCGCAGGATTCATGCCTGCTCAGCTGCCTGATAATCGCCAGCTGGGCCGCAGGATTCATGCCTGCTCAGCTGCCTGATAATCGCCAGCTGGGCCGCAGGATTCATGCCTGCTCAGCTGCCTGATAATCGCCAGCTGGGCCGCAGGATTCATGCCTGCTCAGCTGCCTGATAATCGCCAGCTGGGCCGCAGGATTCATGCCTGCTCAGCTGCCTGATAATCGCCAGCTGGGCCGCAGGATTCATGCCTGCTCAGCTGCCTGATAATCGCCAGCTGGGCCGCAGGATTCATGCCTGCTCAGCTGCCTGATAATCGCCAGCTGGGCCGCAGGATTCATGCCTGCTCAGCTGCCTGATAATCGCCAGCTGGGCCGCAGGATTCATGCCTGCTCAGCTGCCTGATAATCGCCAGCTGGGCCGCAGGATTCATGCCTGCTCAGCTGCCTGATAATCGCCAGCTGGGCCGCAGGATTCATGCCTGCTCAGCTGCCTGATAATCGCCAGCTGGGCCGCAGGATTCATGCCTGCTCAGCTGCCTGATAATCGCCAGCTGGGCCGCAGGATTCATGCCTGCTCAGCTGCCTGATAATCGCCAGCTGGGCCGCAGGATTCATGCCTGCTCAGCTGCCTGATAATCGCCAGCTGGGCCGCAGGATTCATGCCTGCTCAGCTGCCTGATAATCGCCAGCTGGGCCGCAGGATTCATGCCTGCTCAGCTGCCTGATAATCGCCAGCTGGGCCGCAGGATTCATGCCTGCTCAGCTGCTTGATTCTTGCCTGCTGAGGCACATGATCCGTGCAGGAGAGCTACCTGATCAGCACATGAGCAGTCACATGATCAGCGCCTCTCAGTCACCTGATCACTGCATGACAGGCACGTGATCAGTGCCTGCTGAGGTGCGGGATCAGCGCCTGCTCAGCTGCCTGATAATCGCCAGCTGGGCCGCAGGATTCATGCCTGCTCAGCTGCCTGATAATCGCCAGCTGGGCCGCAGGATTCATGCCTGCTCAGCTGCCTGATAATCGCCAGCTGGGCCGCAGGATTCATGCCTGCTCAGCTGCCTGATAATCGCCAGCTGGGCCGCAGGATTCATGCCTGCTCAGCTGCCTGATAATCGCCAGCTGGGCCGCAGGATTCATGCCTGCTCAGCTGCCTGATAATCGCCAGCTGGGCCGCAGGATTCATGCCTGCTCAGCTGCCTGATAATCGCCAGCTGGGCCGCAGGATTCATGCCTGCTCAGCTGCCTGATAATCGCCAGCTGGGCCGCAGGATTCATGCCTGCTCAGCTGCCTGATAATCGCCAGCTGGGCCGCAGGATTCATGCCTGCTCAGCTGCCTGATAATCGCCAGCTGGGCCGCAGGATTCATGCCTGCTCAGCTGCCTGATAATCGCCAGCTGGGCCGCAGGATTCATGCCTGCTCAGCTGCCTGATAATCGCCAGCTGGGCCGCAGGATTCATGCCTGCTCAGCTGCCTGATAATCGCCAGCTGGGCCGCAGGATTCATGCCTGCTCAGCTGCCTGATAATCGCCAGCTGGGCCGCAGGATTCATGCCTGCTCAGCTGCCTGATAATCGCCAGCTGGGCCGCAGGATTCATGCCTGCTCAGCTGCCTGATAATCGCCAGCTGGGCCGCAGGATTCATGCCTGCTCAGCTGCCTGATAATCGCCAGCTGGGCCGCAGGATTCATGCCTGCTCAGCTGCCTGATAATCGCCAGCTGGGCCGCAGGATTCATGCCTGCTCAGCTGCCTGATAATCGCCAGCTGGGCCGCAGGATTCATGCCTGCTCAGCTGCCTGATAATCGCCAGCTGGGCCGCAGGATTCATGCCTGCTCAGCTGCCTGATAATCGCCAGCTGGGCCGCAGGATTCATGCCTGCTCAGCTGCCTGATTCTTGCCTGCTGAGGCACATGATCCGTGCAGGAGAGCTGCCTGATCAGCACATGAGCAGTCACATGATCAGCGCCTCTCAGTCACCTGATCACTGCATGACAGGCACGTGATCAGTGCCTGCTGGGTGCGGGATCAGCGCCTGCTCAGCTGCCTGATAATCGCCAGCTGGGCCGCAGGATTCATGCCTGCTCAGCTGCCTGATAATCGCCAGCTGGGCCGCAGGATTCATGCCTGCTCAGCTGCCTGATAATCGCCAGCTGGGCCGCAGGATTCATGCCTGCTCAGCTGCCTGATAATCGCCAGCTGGGCCGCAGGATTCATGCCTGCTCAGCTGCCTGATAATCGCCAGCTGGGCCGCAGGATTCATGCCTGCTCAGCTGCCTGATAATCGCCAGCTGGGCCGCAGGATTCATGCCTGCTCAGCTGCCTGATAATCGCCAGCTGGGCCGCAGGATTCATGCCTGCTCAGCTGCCTGATAATCGCCAGCTGGGCCGCAGGATTCATGCCTGCTCAGCTGCCTGATAATCGCCAGCTGGGCCGCAGGATTCATGCCTGCTCAGCTGCCTGATAATCGCCAGCTGGGCCGCAGGATTCATGCCTGCTCAGCTGCCTGATAATCGCCAGCTGGGCCGCAGGATTCATGCCTGCTCAGCTGCCTGATAATCGCCAGCTGGGCCGCAGGATTCATGCCTGCTCAGCTGCCTGATAATCGCCAGCTGGGCCGCAGGATTCATGCCTGCTCAGCTGCCTGATTCTTGCCTGCTGAGGCACATGATCCGTGCAGGAGAGCTACCTGATCAGCACATGAGCAGTCACATGATCAGCGCCTCTCAGTCACCTGATCACTGCATGACAGGCACTGATCAGTGCCTGCTGGGTGCAGGATTCATGCCTGCTCAGCTGCCTGATAATCGCCAGCTGGGCCGCAGGATTCATGCCTGCTCAGCTGCCTGATAATCGCCAGCTGGGCCGCAGGATTCATGCCTGCTCAGCTGCCTGATAATCGCCAGCTGGGCCGCAGGATTCATGCCTGCTCAGCTGCCTGATAATCGCCAGCTGGGCCGCAGGATTCATGCCTGCTCAGCTGCCTGATAATCGCCAGCTGGGCCGCAGGATTCATGCCTGCTCAGCTGCCTGATAATCGCCAGCTGGGCCGCAGGATTCATGCCTGCTCAGCTGCCTGATAATCGCCAGCTGGGCCGCAGGATTCATGCCTGCTCAGCTGCCTGATAATCGCCAGCTGGGCCGCAGGATTCATGCCTGCTCAGCTGCCTGATAATCGCCAGCTGGGCCGCAGGATTCATGCCTGCTCAGCTGCCTGATAATCGCCAGCTGGGCCGCAGGATTCATGCCTGCTCAGCTGCCTGATAATCGCCAGCTGGGCCGCAGGATTCATGCCTGCTCAGCTGCCTGATAATCGCCAGCTGGGCCGCAGGATTCATGCCTGCTCAGCTGCCTGATAATCGCCAGCTGGGCCGCAGGATTCATGCCTGCTCAGCTGCCTGATAATCGCCAGCTGGGCCGCAGGATTCATGCCTGCTCAGCTGCCTGATAATCGCCAGCTGGGCCGCAGGATTCATGCCTGCTCAGCTGCCTGATAATCGCCAGCTGGGCCGCAGGATTCATGCCTGCTCAGCTGCCTGATAATCGCCAGCTGGGCCGCAGGATTCATGCCTGCTCAGCTGCCTGATAATCGCCAGCTGGGCCGCAGGATTCATGCCTGCTCAGCTGCCTGATAATCGCCAGCTGGGCCGCAGGATTCATGCCTGCTCAGCTGCCTGATAATCGCCAGCTGGGCCGCAGGATTCATGCCTGCTCAGCTGCCTGATAATCGCCAGCTGGGCCGCAGGATTCATGCCTGCTCAGCTGCCTGATAATCGCCAGCTGGGCCGCAGGATTCATGCCTGCTCAGCTGCTTGATTCTTGCCTGCTGAGGCACATGATCCGTGCAGGAGAGCTACCTGATCAGCACATGAGCAGTCACATGATCAGCGCCTCTCAGTCACCTGATCACTGCATGACAGGCACGTGATCAGTGCCTGCTGAGGTGCGGGATCAGCGCCTGCTCAGCTGCCTGATAATCGCCAGCTGGGCCGCAGGATTCATGCCTGCTCAGCTGCCTGATAATCGCCAGCTGGGCCGCAGGATTCATGCCTGCTCAGCTGCCTGATAATCGCCAGCTGGGCCGCAGGATTCATGCCTGCTCAGCTGCCTGATAATCGCCAGCTGGGCCGCAGGATTCATGCCTGCTCAGCTGCCTGATAATCGCCAGCTGGGCCGCAGGATTCATGCCTGCTCAGCTGCCTGATAATCGCCAGCTGGGCCGCAGGATTCATGCCTGCTCAGCTGCCTGATAATCGCCAGCTGGGCCGCAGGATTCATGCCTGCTCAGCTGCCTGATAATCGCCAGCTGGGCCGCAGGATTCATGCCTGCTCAGCTGCCTGATAATCGCCAGCTGGGCCGCAGGATTCATGCCTGCTCAGCTGCCTGATAATCGCCAGCTGGGCCGCAGGATTCATGCCTGCTCAGCTGCCTGATAATCGCCAGCTGGGCCGCAGGATTCATGCCTGCTCAGCTGCCTGATAATCGCCAGCTGGGCCGCAGGATTCATGCCTGCTCAGCTGCCTGATAATCGCCAGCTGGGCCGCAGGATTCATGCCTGCTCAGCTGCCTGATAATCGCCAGCTGGGCCGCAGGATTCATGCCTGCTCAGCTGCCTGATAATCGCCAGCTGGGCCGCAGGATTCATGCCTGCTCAGCTGCCTGATAATCGCCAGCTGGGCCGCAGGATTCATGCCTGCTCAGCTGCCTGATAATCGCCAGCTGGGCCGCAGGATTCATGCCTGCTCAGCTGCCTGATAATCGCCAGCTGGGCCGCAGGATTCATGCCTGCTCAGCTGCCTGATAATCGCCAGCTGGGCCGCAGGATTCATGCCTGCTCAGCTGCCTGATAATCGCCAGCTGGGCCGCAGGATTCATGCCTGCTCAGCTGCCTGATAATCGCCAGCTGGGCCGCAGGATTCATGCCTGCTCAGCTGCTTGATTCTTGCCTGCTGAGGCACATGATCCGTGCAGGAGAGCTACCTGATCAGCACATGAGCAGTCACATGATCAGCGCCTCTCAGTCACCTGATCACTGCATGACAGGCACGTGATCAGTGCCTGCTGAGGTGCGGGATCAGCGCCTGCTCAGCTGCCTGATAATCGCCAGCTGGGCCGCAGGATTCATGCCTGCTCAGCTGCCTGATAATCGCCAGCTGGGCCGCAGGATTCATGCCTGCTCAGCTGCCTGATAATCGCCAGCTGGGCCGCAGGATTCATGCCTGCTCAGCTGCCTGATAATCGCCAGCTGGGCCGCAGGATTCATGCCTGCTCAGCTGCCTGATAATCGCCAGCTGGGCCGCAGGATTCATGCCTGCTCAGCTGCCTGATAATCGCCAGCTGGGCCGCAGGATTCATGCCTGCTCAGCTGCCTGATAATCGCCAGCTGGGCCGCAGGATTCATGCCTGCTCAGCTGCCTGATAATCGCCAGCTGGGCCGCAGGATTCATGCCTGCTCAGCTGCCTGATAATCGCCAGCTGGGCCGCAGGATTCATGCCTGCTCAGCTGCCTGATAATCGCCAGCTGGGCCGCAGGATTCATGCCTGCTCAGCTGCCTGATAATCGCCAGCTGGGCCGCAGGATTCATGCCTGCTCAGCTGCCTGATAATCGCCAGCTGGGCCGCAGGATTCATGCCTGCTCAGCTGCCTGATAATCGCCAGCTGGGCCGCAGGATTCATGCCTGCTCAGCTGCCTGATAATCGCCAGCTGGGCCGCAGGATTCATGCCTGCTCAGCTGCCTGATAATCGCCAGCTGGGCCGCAGGATTCATGCCTGCTCAGCTGCCTGATAATCGCCAGCTGGGCCGCAGGATTCATGCCTGCTCAGCTGCCTGATAATCGCCAGCTGGGCCGCAGGATTCATGCCTGCTCAGCTGCCTGATAATCGCCAGCTGGGCCGCAGGATTCATGCCTGCTCAGCTGCTTGATTCTTGCCTGCTGAGGCACATGATCCGTGCAGGAGAGCTACCTGATCAGCACATGAGCAGTCACATGATCAGCGCCTCTCAGTCACCTGATCACTGCATGACAGGCACGTGATCAGTGCCTGCTGAGGTGCGGGATCAGCGCCTGCTCAGCTGCCTGATAATCGCCAGCTGGGCCGCAGGATTCATGCCTGCTCAGCTGCCTGATAATCGCCAGCTGGGCCGCAGGATTCATGCCTGCTCAGCTGCCTGATAATCGCCAGCTGGGCCGCAGGATTCATGCCTGCTCAGCTGCCTGATAATCGCCAGCTGGGCCGCAGGATTCATGCCTGCTCAGCTGCCTGATAATCGCCAGCTGGGCCGCAGGATTCATGCCTGCTCAGCTGCCTGATAATCGCCAGCTGGGCCGCAGGATTCATGCCTGCTCAGCTGCCTGATAATCGCCAGCTGGGCCGCAGGATTCATGCCTGCTCAGCTGCCTGATAATCGCCAGCTGGGCCGCAGGATTCATGCCTGCTCAGCTGCCTGATAATCGCCAGCTGGGCCGCAGGATTCATGCCTGCTCAGCTGCCTGATAATCGCCAGCTGGGCCGCAGGATTCATGCCTGCTCAGCTGCCTGATAATCGCCAGCTGGGCCGCAGGATTCATGCCTGCTCAGCTGCCTGATAATCGCCAGCTGGGCCGCAGGATTCATGCCTGCTCAGCTGCCTGATAATCGCCAGCTGGGCCGCAGGATTCATGCCTGCTCAGCTGCCTGATAATCGCCAGCTGGGCCGCAGGATTCATGCCTGCTCAGCTGCCTGATTCTTGCCTGCTGAGGCACATGATCCGTGCAGGAGAGCTACCTGATCAGCACATGAGCAGTCACATGATCAGCGCCTCTCAGTCACCTGATCACTGCATGACAGGCACGTGATCAGTGCCTGCTGAGGTGCGGGATCAGCGCCTGCTCAGCTGCCTGATAATCGCCAGCTGGGCCGCAGGATTCATGCCTGCTCAGCTGCCTGATAATCGCCAGCTGGGCCGCAGGATTCATGCCTGCTCAGCTGCCTGATAATCGCCAGCTGGGCCGCAGGATTCATGCCTGCTCAGCTGCCTGATAATCGCCAGCTGGGCCGCAGGATTCATGCCTGCTCAGCTGCCTGATAATCGCCAGCTGGGCCGCAGGATTCATGCCTGCTCAGCTGCCTGATAATCGCCAGCTGGGCCGCAGGATTCATGCCTGCTCAGCTGCCTGATAATCGCCAGCTGGGCCGCAGGATTCATGCCTGCTCAGCTGCCTGATAATCGCCAGCTGGGCCGCAGGATTCATGCCTGCTCAGCTGCCTGATAATCGCCAGCTGGGCCGCAGGATTCATGCCTGCTCAGCTGCCTGATAATCGCCAGCTGGGCCGCAGGATTCATGCCTGCTCAGCTGCCTGATAATCGCCAGCTGGGCCGCAGGATTCATGCCTGCTCAGCTGCCTGATAATCGCCAGCTGGGCCGCAGGATTCATGCCTGCTCAGCTGCCTGATAATCGCCAGCTGGGCCGCAGGATTCATGCCTGCTCAGCTGCCTGATAATCGCCAGCTGGGCCGCAGGATTCATGCCTGCTCAGCTGCCTGATAATCGCCAGCTGGGCCGCAGGATTCATGCCTGCTCAGCTGCCTGATAATCGCCAGCTGGGCCGCAGGATTCATGCCTGCTCAGCTGCCTGATAATCGCCAGCTGGGCCGCAGGATTCATGCCTGCTCAGCTGCCTGATAATCGCCAGCTGGGCCGCAGGATTCATGCCTGCTCAGCTGCCTGATAATCGCCAGCTGGGCCGCAGGATTCATGCCTGCTCAGCTGCTTGATTCTTGCCTGCTGAGGCACATGATCCGTGCAGGAGAGCTACCTGATCAGCACATGAGCAGTCACATGATCAGCGCCTCTCAGTCACCTGATCACTGCATGACAGGCACGTGATCAGTGCCTGCTGAGGTGCGGGATCAGCGCCTGCTCAGCTGCCTGATAATCGCCAGCTGGGCCGCAGGATTCATGCCTGCTCAGCTGCCTGATAATCGCCAGCTGGGCCGCAGGATTCATGCCTGCTCAGCTGCCTGATAATCGCCAGCTGGGCCGCAGGATTCATGCCTGCTCAGCTGCCTGATAATCGCCAGCTGGGCCGCAGGATTCATGCCTGCTCAGCTGCCTGATAATCGCCAGCTGGGCCGCAGGATTCATGCCTGCTCAGCTGCCTGATAATCGCCAGCTGGGCCGCAGGATTCATGCCTGCTCAGCTGCCTGATAATCGCCAGCTGGGCCGCAGGATTCATGCCTGCTCAGCTGCCTGATAATCGCCAGCTGGGCCGCAGGATTCATGCCTGCTCAGCTGCCTGATAATCGCCAGCTGGGCCGCAGGATTCATGCCTGCTCAGCTGCCTGATAATCGCCAGCTGGGCCGCAGGATTCATGCCTGCTCAGCTGCCTGATAATCGCCAGCTGGGCCGCAGGATTCATGCCTGCTCAGCTGCCTGATAATCGCCAGCTGGGCCGCAGGATTCATGCCTGCTCAGCTGCCTGATAATCGCCAGCTGGGCCGCAGGATTCATGCCTGCTCAGCTGCCTGATAATCGCCAGCTGGGCCGCAGGATTCATGCCTGCTCAGCTGCCTGATAATCGCCAGCTGGGCCGCAGGATTCATGCCTGCTCAGCTGCCTGATAATCGCCAGCTGGGCCGCAGGATTCATGCCTGCTCAGCTGCCTGATAATCGCCAGCTGGGCCGCAGGATTCATGCCTGCTCAGCTGCCTGATAATCGCCAGCTGGGCCGCAGGATTCATGCCTGCTCAGCTGCCTGATAATCGCCAGCTGGGCCGCAGGATTCATGCCTGCTCAGCTGCCTGATAATCGCCAGCTGGGCCGCAGGATTCATGCCTGCTCAGCTGCTTGATTCTTGCCTGCTGAGGCACATGATCCGTGCAGGAGAGCTACCTGATCAGCACATGAGCAGTCACATGATCAGCGCCTCTCAGTCACCTGATCACTGCATGACAGGCACGTGATCAGTGCCTGCTGAGGTGCGGGATCAGCGCCTGCTCAGCTGCCTGATAATCGCCAGCTGGGCCGCAGGATTCATGCCTGCTCAGCTGCCTGATAATCGCCAGCTGGGCCGCAGGATTCATGCCTGCTCAGCTGCCTGATAATCGCCAGCTGGGCCGCAGGATTCATGCCTGCTCAGCTGCCTGATAATCGCCAGCTGGGCCGCAGGATTCATGCCTGCTCAGCTGCCTGATAATCGCCAGCTGGGCCGCAGGATTCATGCCTGCTCAGCTGCCTGATAATCGCCAGCTGGGCCGCAGGATTCATGCCTGCTCAGCTGCCTGATAATCGCCAGCTGGGCCGCAGGATTCATGCCTGCTCAGCTGCCTGATAATCGCCAGCTGGGCCGCAGGATTCATGCCTGCTCAGCTGCCTGATAATCGCCAGCTGGGCCGCAGGATTCATGCCTGCTCAGCTGCCTGATAATCGCCAGCTGGGCCGCAGGATTCATGCCTGCTCAGCTGCCTGATAATCGCCAGCTGGGCCGCAGGATTCATGCCTGCTCAGCTGCCTGATAATCGCCAGCTGGGCCGCAGGATTCATGCCTGCTCAGCTGCCTGATAATCGCCAGCTGGGCCGCAGGATTCATGCCTGCTCAGCTGCCTGATAATCGCCAGCTGGGCCGCAGGATTCATGCCTGCTCAGCTGCCTGATAATCGCCAGCTGGGCCGCAGGATTCATGCCTGCTCAGCTGCCTGATAATCGCCAGCTGGGCCGCAGGATTCATGCCTGCTCAGCTGCCTGATAATCGCCAGCTGGGCCGCAGGATTCATGCCTGCTCAGCTGCCTGATAATCGCCAGCTGGGCCGCAGGATTCATGCCTGCTCAGCTGCCTGATAATCGCCAGCTGGGCCGCAGGATTCATGCCTGCTCAGCTGCCTGATAATCGCCAGCTGGGCCGCAGGATTCATGCCTGCTCAGCTGCCTGATAATCGCCAGCTGGGCCGCAGGATTCATGCCTGCTCAGCTGCCTGATAATCGCCAGCTGGGCCGCAGGATTCATGCCTGCTCAGCTGCTTGATTCTTGCCTGCTGAGGCACATGATCCGTGCAGGAGAGCTACCTGATCAGCACATGAGCAGTCACATGATCAGCGCCTCTCAGTCACCTGATCACTGCATGACAGGCACGTGATCAGTGCCTGCTGAGGTGCGGGATCAGCGCCTGCTCAGCTGCCTGATAATCGCCAGCTGGGCCGCAGGATTCATGCCTGCTCAGCTGCCTGATAATCGCCAGCTGGGCCGCAGGATTCATGCCTGCTCAGCTGCCTGATAATCGCCAGCTGGGCCGCAGGATTCATGCCTGCTCAGCTGCCTGATAATCGCCAGCTGGGCCGCAGGATTCATGCCTGCTCAGCTGCCTGATAATCGCCAGCTGGGCCGCAGGATTCATGCCTGCTCAGCTGCCTGATAATCGCCAGCTGGGCCGCAGGATTCATGCCTGCTCAGCTGCCTGATAATCGCCAGCTGGGCCGCAGGATTCATGCCTGCTCAGCTGCCTGATAATCGCCAGCTGGGCCGCAGGATTCATGCCTGCTCAGCTGCCTGATAATCGCCAGCTGGGCCGCAGGATTCATGCCTGCTCAGCTGCCTGATAATCGCCAGCTGGGCCGCAGGATTCATGCCTGCTCAGCTGCCTGATAATCGCCAGCTGGGCCGCAGGATTCATGCCTGCTCAGCTGCCTGATAATCGCCAGCTGGGCCGCAGGATTCATGCCTGCTCAGCTGCCTGATAATCGCCAGCTGGGCCGCAGGATTCATGCCTGCTCAGCTGCCTGATAATCGCCAGCTGGGCCGCAGGATTCATGCCTGCTCAGCTGCCTGATAATCGCCAGCTGGGCCGCAGGATTCATGCCTGCTCAGCTGCCTGATAATCGCCAGCTGGGCCGCAGGATTCATGCCTGCTCAGCTGCCTGATAATCGCCAGCTGGGCCGCAGGATTCATGCCTGCTCAGCTGCCTGATAATCGCCAGCTGGGCCGCAGGATTCATGCCTGCTCAGCTGCCTGATAATCGCCAGCTGGGCCGCAGGATTCATGCCTGCTCAGCTGCCTGATAATCGCCAGCTGGGCCGCAGGATTCATGCCTGCTCAGCTGCCTGATAATCGCCAGCTGGGCCGCAGGATTCATGCCTGCTCAGCTGCTTGATTCTTGCCTGCTGAGGCACATGATCCGTGCAGGAGAGCTACCTGATCAGCACATGAGCAGTCACATGATCAGCGCCTCTCAGTCACCTGATCACTGCATGACAGGCACGTGATCAGTGCCTGCTGAGGTGCGGGATCAGCGCCTGCTCAGCTGCCTGATAATCGCCAGCTGGGCCGCAGGATTCATGCCTGCTCAGCTGCCTGATAATCGCCAGCTGGGCCGCAGGATTCATGCCTGCTCAGCTGCCTGATAATCGCCAGCTGGGCCGCAGGATTCATGCCTGCTCAGCTGCCTGATAATCGCCAGCTGGGCCGCAGGATTCATGCCTGCTCAGCTGCCTGATAATCGCCAGCTGGGCCGCAGGATTCATGCCTGCTCAGCTGCCTGATAATCGCCAGCTGGGCCGCAGGATTCATGCCTGCTCAGCTGCCTGATAATCGCCAGCTGGGCCGCAGGATTCATGCCTGCTCAGCTGCCTGATAATCGCCAGCTGGGCCGCAGGATTCATGCCTGCTCAGCTGCCTGATAATCGCCAGCTGGGCCGCAGGATTCATGCCTGCTCAGCTGCCTGATAATCGCCAGCTGGGCCGCAGGATTCATGCCTGCTCAGCTGCCTGATAATCGCCAGCTGGGCCGCAGGATTCATGCCTGCTCAGCTGCCTGATAATCGCCAGCTGGGCCGCAGGATTCATGCCTGCTCAGCTGCCTGATAATCGCCAGCTGGGCCGCAGGATTCATGCCTGCTCAGCTGCCTGATTCTTGCCTGCTGAGGCACATGATCCGTGCAGGAGAGCTGCCTGATCAGCACATGAGCAGTCACATGATCAGCGCCTCTCAGTCACCTGATCACTGCATGACAGGCACGTGATCAGTGCCTGCTGAGGTGCGGGATTCATGCCTGCTCAGCTGCCTGATAATCGCCAGCTGGGCCGCAGGATTCATGCCTGCTCAGCTGCCTGATAATCGCCAGCTGGGCCGCAGGATTCATGCCTGCTCAGCTGCCTGATAATCGCCAGCTGGGCCGCAGGATTCATGCCTGCTCAGCTGCCTGATAATCGCCAGCTGGGCCGCAGGATTCATGCCTGCTCAGCTGCCTGATAATCGCCAGCTGGGCCGCAGGATTCATGCCTGCTCAGCTGCCTGATAATCGCCAGCTGGGCCGCAGGATTCATGCCTGCTCAGCTGCCTGATAATCGCCAGCTGGGCCGCAGGATTCATGCCTGCTCAGCTGCCTGATAATCGCCAGCTGGGCCGCAGGATTCATGCCTGCTCAGCTGCCTGATAATCGCCAGCTGGGCCGCAGGATTCATGCCTGCTCAGCTGCCTGATAATCGCCAGCTGGGCCGCAGGATTCATGCCTGCTCAGCTGCCTGATAATCGCCAGCTGGGCCGCAGGATTCATGCCTGCTCAGCTGCCTGATAATCGCCAGCTGGGCCGCAGGATTCATGCCTGCTCAGCTGCCTGATAATCGCCAGCTGGGCCGCAGGATTCATGCCTGCTCAGCTGCCTGATAATCGCCAGCTGGGCCGCAGGATTCATGCCTGCTCAGCTGCCTGATAATCGCCAGCTGGGCCGCAGGATTCATGCCTGCTCAGCTGCCTGATAATCGCCAGCTGGGCCGCAGGATTCATGCCTGCTCAGCTGCCTGATAATCGCCAGCTGGGCCGCAGGATTCATGCCTGCTCAGCTGCCTGATAATCGCCAGCTGGGCCGCAGGATTCATGCCTGCTCAGCTGCCTGATAATCGCCAGCTGGGCCGCAGGATTCATGCCTGCTCAGCTGCCTGATAATCGCCAGCTGGGCCGCAGGATTCATGCCTGCTCAGCTGCCTGATAATCGCCAGCTGGGCCGCAGGATTCATGCCTGCTCAGCTGCCTGATAATCGCCAGCTGGGCCGCAGGATTCATGCCTGCTCAGCTGCTTGATTCTTGCCTGCTGAGGCACATGATCCGTGCAGGAGAGCTACCTGATCAGCACATGAGCAGTCACATGATCAGCGCCTCTCAGTCACCTGATCACTGCATGACAGGCACGTGATCAGTGCCTGCTGAGGTGCGGGATCAGCGCCTGCTCAGCTGCCTGATAATCGCCAGCTGGGCCGCAGGATTCATGCCTGCTCAGCTGCCTGATAATCGCCAGCTGGGCCGCAGGATTCATGCCTGCTCAGCTGCCTGATAATCGCCAGCTGGGCCGCAGGATTCATGCCTGCTCAGCTGCCTGATAATCGCCAGCTGGGCCGCAGGATTCATGCCTGCTCAGCTGCCTGATAATCGCCAGCTGGGCCGCAGGATTCATGCCTGCTCAGCTGCCTGATAATCGCCAGCTGGGCCGCAGGATTCATGCCTGCTCAGCTGCCTGATAATCGCCAGCTGGGCCGCAGGATTCATGCCTGCTCAGCTGCCTGATAATCGCCAGCTGGGCCGCAGGATTCATGCCTGCTCAGCTGCCTGATAATCGCCAGCTGGGCACATGATCCGTGCTGGAGAGCTGCCTGATCAGCACATGAGCAGTCACATGATCAGCGCCTCTCAGTCACCTGATCACTGCATGACAGGCACGTGATCAGTGCCTGCTGGGTGCGGGATTCATGCCTGCTCAGCTGCCTGATAATCGCCAGCTGGGCCGCAGGATTCATGCCTGCTCAGCTGCCTGATAATCGCCAGCTGGGCCGCAGGATTCATGCCTGCTCAGCTGCCTGATAATCGCCAGCTGGGCCGCAGGATTCATGCCTGCTCAGCTGCCTGATAATCGCCAGCTGGGCCGCAGGATTCATGCCTGCTCAGCTGCCTGATAATCGCCAGCTGGGCCGCAGGATTCATGCCTGCTCAGCTGCCTGATAATCGCCAGCTGGGCCGCAGGATTCATGCCTGCTCAGCTGCCTGATAATCGCCAGCTGGGCCGCAGGATTCATGCCTGCTCAGCTGCCTGATAATCGCCAGCTGGGCCGCAGGATTCATGCCTGCTCAGCTGCCTGATAATCGCCAGCTGGGCCGCAGGATTCATGCCTGCTCAGCTGCCTGATTCTTGCCTGCTGAGGCACATGATCCGTGCAGGAGAGCTACCTGATCAGCACATGAGCAGTCACATGATCAGCGCCTCTCAGTCACCTGATCACTGCATGACAGGCACGTGATCAGTGCCTGCTGCTGGGTGCGGGATCAGCGCCTGCTCAGCTGCCTGATAATCGCCAGCTGGGCCGCAGGATTCATGCCTGCTCAGCTGCCTGATAATCGCCAGCTGGGCCGCAGGATTCATGCCTGCTCAGCTGCCTGATAATCGCCAGCTGGGCCGCAGGATTCATGCCTGCTCAGCTGCCTGATAATCGCCAGCTGGGCCGCAGGATTCATGCCTGCTCAGCTGCCTGATAATCGCCAGCTGGGCCGCAGGATTCATGCCTGCTCAGCTGCCTGATAATCGCCAGCTGGGCCGCAGGATTCATGCCTGCTCAGCTGCCTGATAATCGCCAGCTGGGCCGCAGGATTCATGCCTGCTCAGCTGCCTGATAATCGCCAGCTGGGCCGCAGGATTCATGCCTGCTCAGCTGCCTGATAATCGCCAGCTGGGCCGCAGGATTCATGCCTGCTCAGCTGCCTGATAATCGCCAGCTGGGCCGCAGGATTCATGCCTGCTCAGCTGCCTGATAATCGCCAGCTGGGCCGCAGGATTCATGCCTGCTCAGCTGCCTGATAATCGCCAGCTGGGCCGCAGGATTCATGCCTGCTCAGCTGCCTGATAATCGCCAGCTGGGCCGCAGGATTCATGCCTGCTCAGCTGCCTGATAATCGCCAGCTGGGCCGCAGGATTCATGCCTGCTCAGCTGCCTGATAATCGCCAGCTGGGCCGCAGGATTCATGCCTGCTCAGCTGCCTGATAATCGCCAGCTGGGCCGCAGGATTCATGCCTGCTCAGCTGCCTGATAATCGCCAGCTGGGCCGCAGGATTCATGCCTGCTCAGCTGCCTGATAATCGCCAGCTGGGCCGCAGGATTCATGCCTGCTCAGCTGCCTGATAATCGCCAGCTGGGCCGCAGGATTCATGCCTGCTCAGCTGCCTGATAATCGCCAGCTGGGCCGCAGGATTCATGCCTGCTCAGCTGCCTGATAATCGCCAGCTGGGCCGCAGGATTCATGCCTGCTCAGCTGCCTGATTCTTGCCTGCTGAGGCACATGATCCGTGCAGGAGAGCTACCTGATCAGCACATGAGCAGTCACATGATCAGCGCCTCTCAGTCACCTGATCACTGCATGACAGGCACGTGATCAGTGCCTGCTGAGGTGCGGGATCAGCGCCTGCTCAGCTGCCTGATAATCGCCAGCTGGGCCGCAGGATTCATGCCTGCTCAGCTGCCTGATAATCGCCAGCTGGGCCGCAGGATTCATGCCTGCTCAGCTGCCTGATAATCGCCAGCTGGGCCGCAGGATTCATGCCTGCTCAGCTGCCTGATAATCGCCAGCTGGGCCGCAGGATTCATGCCTGCTCAGCTGCCTGATAATCGCCAGCTGGGCCGCAGGATTCATGCCTGCTCAGCTGCCTGATAATCGCCAGCTGGGCCGCAGGATTCATGCCTGCTCAGCTGCCTGATAATCGCCAGCTGGGCCGCAGGATTCATGCCTGCTCAGCTGCCTGATAATCGCCAGCTGGGCCGCAGGATTCATGCCTGCTCAGCTGCCTGATAATCGCCAGCTGGGCCGCAGGATTCATGCCTGCTCAGCTGCCTGATAATCGCCAGCTGGGCCGCAGGATTCATGCCTGCTCAGCTGCCTGATAATCGCCAGCTGGGCCGCAGGATTCATGCCTGCTCAGCTGCCTGATAATCGCCAGCTGGGCCGCAGGATTCATGCCTGCTCAGCTGCCTGATAATCGCCAGCTGGGCCGCAGGATTCATGCCTGCTCAGCTGCCTGATAATCGCCAGCTGGGCCGCAGGATTCATGCCTGCTCAGCTGCTTGATTCTTGCCTGCTGAGGCACATGATCCGTGCAGGAGA
This sequence comes from Bos javanicus, assembly GCF_032452875.1. Taxonomy (NCBI): domain Eukaryota; kingdom Metazoa; phylum Chordata; class Mammalia; order Artiodactyla; family Bovidae; genus Bos; species Bos javanicus. The sequence goes on along the minus strand of NW_026894283.1, from coordinate 57,301 downwards.
GCTACCTGATCAGCACATGAGCAGTCACATGATCAGCGCCTCTCAGTCACCTGATCACTGCATGACAGGCACGTGATCAGTGCCTGCTGAGGTGCGGGATCAGCGCCTGCTCAGCTGCCTGATAATCGCCAGCTGGGCCGCAGGATTCATGCCTGCTCAGCTGCCTGATAATCGCCAGCTGGGCCGCAGGATTCATGCCTGCTCAGCTGCCTGATAATCGCCAGCTGGGCCGCAGGATTCATGCCTGCTCAGCTGCCTGATAATCGCCAGCTGGGCCGCAGGATTCATGCCTGCTCAGCTGCCTGATAATCGCCAGCTGGGCCGCAGGATTCATGCCTGCTCAGCTGCCTGATAATCGCCAGCTGGGCCGCAGGATTCATGCCTGCTCAGCTGCCTGATAATCGCCAGCTGGGCCGCAGGATTCATGCCTGCTCAGCTGCCTGATAATCGCCAGCTGGGCCGCAGGATTCATGCCTGCTCAGCTGCCTGATAATCGCCAGCTGGGCCGCAGGATTCATGCCTGCTCAGCTGCCTGATAATCGCCAGCTGGGCCGCAGGATTCATGCCTGCTCAGCTGCCTGATAATCGCCAGCTGGGCCGCAGGATTCATGCCTGCTCAGCTGCCTGATAATCGCCAGCTGGGCCGCAGGATTCATGCCTGCTCAGCTGCCTGATAATCGCCAGCTGGGCCGCAGGATTCATGCCTGCTCAGCTGCCTGATTCTTGCCTGCTGAGGCACATGATCCGTGCAGGAGAGCTACCTGATCAGCACATGAGCAGTCACATGATCAGCGCCTCTCAGTCACCTGATCACTGCATGACAGGCACGTGATCAGTGCCTGCTGAGGTGCGGGATCAGCGCCTGCTCAGCTGCCTGATAATCGCCAGCTGGGCCGCAGGATTCATGCCTGCTCAGCTGCCTGATAATCGCCAGCTGGGCCGCAGGATTCATGCCTGCTCAGCTGCCTGATAATCGCCAGCTGGGCCGCAGGATTCATGCCTGCTCAGCTGCCTGATAATCGCCAGCTGGGCCGCAGGATTCATGCCTGCTCAGCTGCCTGATAATCGCCAGCTGGGCCGCAGGATTCATGCCTGCTCAGCTGCCTGATAATCGCCAGCTGGGCCGCAGGATTCATGCCTGCTCAGCTGCCTGATAATCGCCAGCTGGGCCGCAGGATTCATGCCTGCTCAGCTGCCTGATAATCGCCAGCTGGGCCGCAGGATTCATGCCTGCTCAGCTGCCTGATAATCGCCAGCTGGGCCGCAGGATTCATGCCTGCTCAGCTGCCTGATAATCGCCAGCTGGGCCGCAGGATTCATGCCTGCTCAGCTGCCTGATAATCGCCAGCTGGGCCGCAGGATTCATGCCTGCTCAGCTGCCTGATAATCGCCAGCTGGGCCGCAGGATCATGCCTGCTCAGCTGCCTGATAATCGCCAGCTGGGCCGCAGGATTCATGCCTGCTCAGCTGCCTGATAATCGCCAGCTGGGCCGCAGGATTCATGCCTGCTCAGCTGCCTGATAATCGCCAGCTGGGCCGCAGGATTCATGCCTGCTCAGCTGCCTGATAATCGCCAGCTGGGCCGCAGGATTCATGCCTGCTCAGCTGCCTGATAATCGCCAGCTGGGCCGCAGGATTCATGCCTGCTCAGCTGCCTGATAATCGCCAGCTGGGCCGCAGGATTCATGCCTGCTCAGCTGCCTGATAATCGCCAGCTGGGCCGCAGGATTCATGCCTGCTCAGCTGCCTGATAATCGCCAGCTGGGCCGCAGGATTCATGCCTGCTCAGCTGCCTGATAATCGCCAGCTGGGCCGCAGGATTCATGCCTGCTCAGCTGCCTGATAATCGCCAGCTGGGCCGCAGGATTCATGCCTGCTCAGCTGCCTGATAATCGCCAGCTGGGCCGCAGGATTCATGCCTGCTCAGCTGCCTGATAATCGCCAGCTGGGCCGCAGGATTCATGCCTGCTCAGCTGCCTGATAATCGCCAGCTGGGCCGCAGGATTCATGCCTGCTCAGCTGCCTGATAATCGCCAGCTGGGCCGCAGGATTCATGCCTGCTCAGCTGCCTGATAATCGCCAGCTGGGCCGCAGGATTCATGCCTGCTCAGCTGCCTGATAATCGCCAGCTGGGCCGCAGGATTCATGCCTGCTCAGCTGCCTGATAATCGCCAGCTGGGCCGCAGGATTCATGCCTGCTCAGCTGCCTGATAATCGCCAGCTGGGCCGCAGGATTCATGCCTGCTCAGCTGCCTGATAATCGCCAGCTGGGCCGCAGGATTCATGCCTGCTCAGCTGCCTGATAATCGCCAGCTGGGCCGCAGGATTCATGCCTGCTCAGCTGCCTGATAATCGCCAGCTGGGCCGCAGGATTCATGCCTGCTCAGCTGCCTGATAATCGCCAGCTGGGCCGCAGGATTCATGCCTGCTCAGCTGCCTGATAATCGCCAGCTGGGCCGCAGGATTCATGCCTGCTCAGCTGCCTGATAATCGCCAGCTGGGCCGCAGGATTCATGCCTGCTCAGCTGCCTGATAATCGCCAGCTGGGCCGCAGGATTCATGCCTGCTCAGCTGCCTGATAATCGCCAGCTGGGCCGCAGGATTCATGCCTGCTCAGCTGCCTGATAATCGCCAGCTGGGCCGCAGGATTCATGCCTGCTCAGCTGCCTGATAATCGCCAGCTGGGCCGCAGGATTCATGCCTGCTCAGCTGCCTGATAATCGCCAGCTGGGCCGCAGGATTCATGCCTGCTCAGCTGCCTGATAATCGCCAGCTGGGCCGCAGGATTCATGCCTGCTCAGCTGCCTGATAATCGCCAGCTGGGCCGCAGGATTCATGCCTGCTCAGCTGCCTGATAATCGCCAGCTGGGCCGCAGGATTCATGCCTGCTCAGCTGCCTGATAATCGCCAGCTGGGCCGCAGGATTCATGCCTGCTCAGCTGCCTGATAATCGCCAGCTGGGCCGCAGGATTCATGCCTGCTCAGCTGCCTGATAATCGCCAGCTGGGCCGCAGGATTCATGCCTGCTCAGCTGCCTGATAATCGCCAGCTGGGCCGCAGGATTCATGCCTGCTCAGCTGCTTGATTCTTGCCTGCTGAGGCACATGATCCGTGCAGGAGAGCTACCTGATCAGCACATGAGCAGTCACATGATCAGCGCCTCTCAGTCACCTGATCACTGCATGACAGGCACGTGATCAGTGCCTGCTGAGGTGCGGGATCAGCGCCTGCTCAGCTGCCTGATAATCGCCAGCTGGGCCGCAGGATTCATGCCTGCTCAGCTGCCTGATAATCGCCAGCTGGGCCGCAGGATTCATGCCTGCTCAGCTGCCTGATAATCGCCAGCTGGGCCGCAGGATTCATGCCTGCTCAGCTGCCTGATAATCGCCAGCTGGGCCGCAGGATTCATGCCTGCTCAGCTGCCTGATAATCGCCAGCTGGGCCGCAGGATTCATGCCTGCTCAGCTGCCTGATAATCGCCAGCTGGGCCGCAGGATTCATGCCTGCTCAGCTGCCTGATAATCGCCAGCTGGGCCGCAGGATTCATGCCTGCTCAGCTGCTGATTCTTGCCTGCTGAGGCACATGATCCGTGCAGGAGAGCTACCTGATCAGCACATGAGCAGTCACATGATCAGCGCCTCTCAGTCACCTGATCACTGCATGACAGGCACGTGATCAGTGCCTGCTGAGGTGCGGGATCAGCGCCTGCTCAGCTGCCTGATAATCGCCAGCTGGGCCGCAGGATTCATGCCTGCTCAGCTGCCTGATAATCGCCAGCTGGGCCGCAGGATTCATGCCTGCTCAGCTGCCTGATAATCGCCAGCTGGGCCGCAGGATTCATGCCTGCTCAGCTGCCTGATAATCGCCAGCTGGGCCGCAGGATTCATGCCTGCTCAGCTGCCTGATAATCGCCAGCTGGGCCGCAGGATTCATGCCTGCTCAGCTGCCTGATAATCGCCAGCTGGGCCGCAGGATTCATGCCTGCTCAGCTGCCTGATAATCGCCAGCTGGGCCGCAGGATTCATGCCTGCTCAGCTGCCTGATAATCGCCAGCTGGGCCGCAGGATTCATGCCTGCTCAGCTGCCTGATAATCGCCAGCTGGGCCGCAGGATTCATGCCTGCTCAGCTGCCTGATAATCGCCAGCTGGGCCGCAGGATTCATGCCTGCTCAGCTGCCTGATAATCGCCAGCTGGGCCGCAGGATTCATGCCTGCTCAGCTGCCTGATAATCGCCAGCTGGGCCGCAGGATTCATGCCTGCTCAGCTGCCTGATAATCGCCAGCTGGGCCGCAGGATTCATGCCTGCTCAGCTGCCTGATAATCGCCAGCTGGGCCGCAGGATTCATGCCTGCTCAGCTGCCTGATAATCGCCAGCTGGGCCGCAGGATTCATGCCTGCTCAGCTGCCTGATAATCGCCAGCTGGGCCGCAGGATTCATGCCTGCTCAGCTGCCTGATAATCGCCAGCTGGGCCGCAGGATTCATGCCTGCTCAGCTGCCTGATAATCGCCAGCTGGGCCGCAGGATTCATGCCTGCTCAGCTGCCTGATAATCGCCAGCTGGGCCGCAGGATTCATGCCTGCTCAGCTGCCTGATAATCGCCAGCTGGGCCGCAGGATTCATGCCTGCTCAGCTGCCTGATAATCGCCAGCTGGGCCGCAGGATTCATGCCTGCTCAGCTGCCTGATAATCGCCAGCTGGGCCGCAGGATTCATGCCTGCTCAGCTGCCTGATAATCGCCAGCTGGGCCGCAGGATTCATGCCTGCTCAGCTGCCTGATAATCGCCAGCTGGGCCGCAGGATTCATGCCTGCTCAGCTGCCTGATAATCGCCAGCTGGGCCGCAGGATTCATGCCTGCTCAGCTGCCTGATAATCGCCAGCTGGGCCGCAGGATTCATGCCTGCTCAGCTGCCTGATAATCGCCAGCTGGGCCGCAGGATTCATGCCTGCTCAGCTGCCTGATAATCGCCAGCTGGGCCGCAGGATTCATGCCTGCTCAGCTGCCTGATAATCGCCAGCTGGGCCGCAGGATTCATGCCTGCTCAGCTGCCTGATAATCGCCAGCTGGGCCGCAGGATTCATGCCTGCTCAGCTGCCTGATAATCGCCAGCTGGGCCGCAGGATTCATGCCTGCTCAGCTGCCTGATAATCGCCAGCTGGGCCGCAGGATTCATGCCTGCTCAGCTGCCTGATAATCGCCAGCTGGGCCGCAGGATTCATGCCTGCTCAGCTGCCTGATAATCGCCAGCTGGGCCGCAGGATTCATGCCTGCTCAGCTGCCTGATAATCGCCAGCTGGGCCGCAGGATTCATGCCTGCTCAGCTGCCTGATAATCGCCAGCTGGGCCGCAGGATTCATGCCTGCTCAGCTGCCTGATAATCGCCAGCTGGGCCGCAGGATTCATGCCTGCTCAGCTGCCTGATAATCGCCAGCTGGGCCGCAGGATTCATGCCTGCTCAGCTGCCTGATAATCGCCAGCTGGGCCGCAGGATTCATGCCTGCTCAGCTGCCTGATAATCGCCAGCTGGGCCGCAGGATTCATGCCTGCTCAGCTGCTTGATTCTTGCCTGCTGAGGCACATGATCCGTGCAGGAGAGCTACCTGATCAGCACATGAGCAGTCACATGATCAGCGCCTCTCAGTCACCTGATCACTGCATGACAGGCACGTGATCAGTGCCTGCTGAGGTGCGGGATCAGCGCCTGCTCAGCTGCCTGATAATCGCCAGCTGGGCCGCAGGATTCATGCCTGCTCAGCTGCCTGATAATCGCCAGCTGGGCCGCAGGATTCATGCCTGCTCAGCTGCCTGATAATCGCCAGCTGGGCCGCAGGATTCATGCCTGCTCAGCTGCCTGATAATCGCCAGCTGGGCCGCAGGATTCATGCCTGCTCAGCTGCCTGATAATCGCCAGCTGGGCCGCAGGATTCATGCCTGCTCAGCTGCCTGATAATCGCCAGCTGGGCCGCAGGATTCATGCCTGCTCAGCTGCCTGATAATCGCCAGCTGGGCCGCAGGATTCATGCCTGCTCAGCTGCCTGATAATCGCCAGCTGGGCCGCAGGATTCATGCCTGCTCAGCTGCCTGATAATCGCCAGCTGGGCCGCAGGATTCATGCCTGCTCAGCTGCCTGATAATCGCCAGCTGGGCCGCAGGATTCATGCCTGCTCAGCTGCCTGATAATCGCCAGCTGGGCCGCAGGATTCATGCCTGCTCAGCTGCCTGATAATCGCCAGCTGGGCCGCAGGATTCATGCCTGCTCAGCTGCCTGATAATCGCCAGCTGGGCCGCAGGATTCATGCCTGCTCAGCTGCCTGATAATCGCCAGCTGGGCCGCAGGATTCATGCCTGCTCAGCTGCCTGATAATCGCCAGCTGGGCCGCAGGATTCATGCCTGCTCAGCTGCCTGATAATCGCCAGCTGGGCCGCAGGATTCATGCCTGCTCAGCTGCCTGATAATCGCCAGCTGGGCCGCAGGATTCATGCCTGCTCAGCTGCCTGATAATCGCCAGCTGGGCCGCAGGATTCATGCCTGCTCAGCTGCCTGATAATCGCCAGCTGGGCCGCAGGATTCATGCCTGCTCAGCTGCCTGATAATCGCCAGCTGGGCCGCAGGATTCATGCCTGCTCAGCTGCCTGATAATCGCCAGCTGGGCCGCAGGATTCATGCCTGCTCAGCTGCCTGATAATCGCCAGCTGGGCCGCAGGATTCATGCCTGCTCAGCTGCCTGATAATCGCCAGCTGGGCCGCAGGATTCATGCCTGCTCAGCTGCCTGATAATCGCCAGCTGGGCCGCAGGATTCATGCCTGCTCAGCTGCCTGATAATCGCCAGCTGGGCCGCAGGATTCATGCCTGCTCAGCTGCCTGATAATCGCCAGCTGGGCCGCAGGATTCATGCCTGCTCAGCTGCCTGATAATCGCCAGCTGGGCCGCAGGATTCATGCCTGCTCAGCTGCCTGATAATCGCCAGCTGGGCCGCAGGATTCATGCCTGCTCAGCTGCCTGATAATCGCCAGCTGGGCCGCAGGATTCATGCCTGCTCAGCTGCCTGATAATCGCCAGCTGGGCCGCAGGATTCATGCCTGCTCAGCTGCCTGATAATCGCCAGCTGGGCCGCAGGATTCATGCCTGCTCAGCTGCCTGATAATCGCCAGCTGGGCCGCAGGATTCATGCCTGCTCAGCTGCCTGATAATCGCCAGCTGGGCCGCAGGATTCATGCCTGCTCAGCTGCCTGATAATCGCCAGCTGGGCCGCAGGATTCATGCCTGCTCAGCTGCCTGATAATCGCCAGCTGGGCCGCAGGATTCATGCCTGCTCAGCTGCTTGATTCTTGCCTGCTGAGGCACATGATCCGTGCAGGAGAGCTGCCTGATCAGCACATGAGCAGTCACATGATCAGCGCCTCTCAGTCACCTGATCACTGCATGACAGGCACGTGATCAGTGCCTGCTGAGGTGCGGGATCATGCCTGCTCAGCTGCCTGATAATCGCCAGCTGGGCCGCAGGATTCATGCCTGCTCAGCTGCCTGATAATCGCCAGCTGGGCCGCAGGATTCATGCCTGCTCAGCTGCCTGATAATCGCCAGCTGGGCCGCAGGATTCATGCCTGCTCAGCTGCCTGATAATCGCCAGCTGGGCCGCAGGATTCATGCCTGCTCAGCTGCCTGATAATCGCCAGCTGGGCCGCAGGATTCATGCCTGCTCAGCTGCCTGATAATCGCCAGCTGGGCCGCAGGATTCATGCCTGCTCAGCTGCCTGATAATCGCCAGCTGGGCCGCAGGATTCATGCCTGCTCAGCTGCCTGATTCTTGCCTGCTGAGGCACATGATCCGTGCAGGAGAGCTACCTGATCAGCACATGAGCAGTCACATGATCAGCGCCTCTCAGTCACCTGATCACTGCATGACAGGCACGTGATCAGTGCCTGCTGGGTGCGGGATCAGCGCCTGCTCAGCTGCCTGATAATCGCCAGCTGGGCCGCAGGATTCATGCCTGCTCAGCTGCCTGATAATCGCCAGCTGGGCCGCAGGATTCATGCCTGCTCAGCTGCCTGATAATCGCCAGCTGGGCCGCAGGATTCATGCCTGCTCAGCTGCCTGATAATCGCCAGCTGGGCCGCAGGATTCATGCCTGCTCAGCTGCCTGATAATCGCCAGCTGGGCCGCAGGATTCATGCCTGCTCAGCTGCCTGATAATCGCCAGCTGGGCCGCAGGATTCATGCCTGCTCAGCTGCCTGATAATCGCCAGCTGGGCCGCAGGATTCATGCCTGCTCAGCTGCCTGATAATCGCCAGCTGGGCCGCAGGATTCATGCCTGCTCAGCTGCCTGATAATCGCCAGCTGGGCCGCAGGATTCATGCCTGCTCAGCTGCCTGATAATCGCCAGCTGGGCCGCAGGATTCATGCCTGCTCAGCTGCCTGATAATCGCCAGCTGGGCCGCAGGATTCATGCCTGCTCAGCTGCCTGATAATCGCCAGCTGGGCCGCAGGATTCATGCCTGCTCAGCTGCCTGATAATCGCCAGCTGGGCCGCAGGATTCATGCCTGCTCAGCTGCCTGATAATCGCCAGCTGGGCCGCAGGATTCATGCCTGCTCAGCTGCCTGATAATCGCCAGCTGGGCCGCAGGATTCATGCCTGCTCAGCTGCCTGATAATCGCCAGCTGGGCCGCAGGATTCATGCCTGCTCAGCTGCCTGATAATCGCCAGCTGGGCCGCAGGATTCATGCCTGCTCAGCTGCCTGATAATCGCCAGCTGGGCCGCAGGATTCATGCCTGCTCAGCTGCCTGATAATCGCCAGCTGGGCCGCAGGATTCATGCCTGCTCAGCTGCCTGATAATCGCCAGCTGGGCCGCAGGATTCATGCCTGCTCAGCTGCCTGATAATCGCCAGCTGGGCCGCAGGATTCATGCCTGCTCAGCTGCCTGATAATCGCCAGCTGGGCCGCAGGATTCATGCCTGCTCAGCTGCCTGATAATCGCCAGCTGGGCCGCAGGATTCATGCCTGCTCAGCTGCCTGATAATCGCCAGCTGGGCCGCAGGATTCATGCCTGCTCAGCTGCCTGATAATCGCCAGCTGGGCCGCAGGATTCATGCCTGCTCAGCTGCCTGATAATCGCCAGCTGGGCCGCAGGATTCATGCCTGCTCAGCTGCCTGATAATCGCCAGCTGGGCCGCAGGATTCATGCCTGCTCAGCTGCCTGATAATCGCCAGCTGGGCCGCAGGATTCATGCCTGCTCAGCTGCCTGATAATCGCCAGCTGGGCCGCAGGATTCATGCCTGCTCAGCTGCCTGATTCTTGCCTGCTGAGGCACATGATCCGTGCAGGAGAGCTGCCTGATCAGCACATGAGCAGTCACATGATCAGCGCCTCTCAGTCACCTGATCACTGCATGACAGGCACGTGATCAGTGCCTGCTGAGGTGCGGGATCAGCGCCTGCTCAGCTGCCTGATAATCGCCAGCTGGGCCGCAGGATTCATGCCTGCTCAGCTGCCTGATAATCGCCAGCTGGGCCGCAGGATTCATGCCTGCTCAGCTGCCTGATAATCGCCAGCTGGGCCGCAGGATTCATGCCTGCTCAGCTGCCTGATAATCGCCAGCTGGGCCGCAGGATTCATGCCTGCTCAGCTGCCTGATAATCGCCAGCTGGGCCGCAGGATTCATGCCTGCTCAGCTGCCTGATAATCGCCAGCTGGGCCGCAGGATTCATGCCTGCTCAGCTGCCTGATAATCGCCAGCTGGGCCGCAGGATTCATGCCTGCTCAGCTGCCTGATTCTTGCCTGCTGAGGCACATGATCCGTGCAGGAGAGCTACCTGATCAGCACATGAGCAGTCACATGATCAGCGCCTCTCAGTCACCTGATCACTGCATGACAGGCACGTGATCAGTGCCTGCTGAGGTGCGGGATCAGCGCCTGCTCAGCTGCCTGATAATCGCCAGCTGGGCCGCAGGATTCATGCCTGCTCAGCTGCCTGATAATCGCCAGCTGGGCCGCAGGATTCATGCCTGCTCAGCTGCCTGATAATCGCCAGCTGGGCCGCAGGATTCATGCCTGCTCAGCTGCCTGATAATCGCCAGCTGGGCCGCAGGATTCATGCCTGCTCAGCTGCCTGATAATCGCCAGCTGGGCCGCAGGATTCATGCCTGCTCAGCTGCCTGATAATCGCCAGCTGGGCCGCAGGATTCATGCCTGCTCAGCTGCCTGATAATCGCCAGCTGGGCCGCAGGATTCATGCCTGCTCAGCTGCCTGATAATCGCCAGCTGGGCCGCAGGATTCATGCCTGCTCAGCTGCCTGATAATCGCCAGCTGGGCCGCAGGATTCATGCCTGCTCAGCTGCCTGATAATCGCCAGCTGGGCCGCAGGATTCATGCCTGCTCAGCTGCCTGATAATCGCCAGCTGGGCCGCAGGATTCATGCCTGCTCAGCTGCCTGATAATCGCCAGCTGGGCCGCAGGATTCATGCCTGCTCAGCTGCCTGATTCTCGCCAGCTGGGCCGCAGGATTCATGCTGCTCAGCTGCCTGATCAGCACATGAGCAGTCACATGATCAGCGCCTCTCAGTCACCTGATCACTGCATGACAGGCACGTGATCAGTGCCTGCTGGGTGCAGGATCATGCCTGCTCAGCTGCCTGATAATCGCCAGCTGGGCCGCAGGATTCATGCCTGCTCAGCTGCCTGATAATCGCCAGCTGGGCCGCAGGATTCATGCCTGCTCAGCTGCCTGATAACCGCCAGCTGGGCCGCAGGATTCATGCCTGCTCAGCTGCCTGATAATCGCCAGCTGGGCCGCAGGATTCATGCCTGCTCAGCTGCCTGATAATCGCCAGCTGGGCCGCAGGATTCATGCCTGCTCAGCTGCCTGATAATCGCCAGCTGGGCCGCAGGATTCATGCCTGCTCAGCTGCCTGATAATCGCCAGCTGGGCCGCAGGATTCATGCCTGCTCAGCTGCCTGATTCTTGCCTGCTGGGCACATGATCCGTGCAGGAGAGCTACCTGATCAGCACATGAGCAGTCACATGATCAGCGCCTCTCAGTCACCTGATCACTGCATGACAGGCACGTGATCAGTGCCTGCTGAGGTGCGGGATCAGCGCCTGCTCAGCTGCCTGATAATCGCCAGCTGGGCCGCAGGATTCATGCCTGCTCAGCTGCCTGATAATCGCCAGCTGGGCCGCAGGATTCATGCCTGCTCAGCTGCCTGATAATCGCCAGCTGGGCCGCAGGATTCATGCCTGCTCAGCTGCCTGATAATCGCCAGCTGGGCCGCAGGATTCATGCCTGCTCAGCTGCCTGATAATCGCCAGCTGGGCCGCAGGATTCATGCCTGCTCAGCTGCCTGATAATCGCCAGCTGGGCCGCAGGATTCATGCCTGCTCAGCTGCCTGATAATCGCCAGCTGGGCCGCAGGATTCATGCCTGCTCAGCTGCCTGATAATCGCCAGCTGGGCCGCAGGATTCATGCCTGCTCAGCTGCCTGATAATCGCCAGCTGGGCCGCAGGATTCATGCCTGCTCAGCTGCCTGATAATCGCCAGCTGGGCCGCAGGATTCATGCCTGCTCAGCTGCCTGATAATCGCCAGCTGGGCCGCAGGATTCATGCCTGCTCAGCTGCCTGATAATCGCCAGCTGGGCCGCAGGATTCATGCCTGCTCAGCTGCCTGATAATCGCCAGCTGGGCCGCAGGATTCATGCCTGCTCAGCTGCCTGATTCTTGCCAGCTGGGCACATGATCCGTGCAGGAGAGCTACCTGATCAGCACATGAGCAGTCACATGATCAGCGCCTCTCAGTCACCTGATCACTGCATGACAGGCACGTGATCAGTGCCTGCTGAGGTGCGGGATCATGCCTGCTCAGCTGCCTGATAATCGCCAGCTGGGCCGCAGGATTCATGCCTGCTCAGCTGCCTGATAATCGCCAGCTGGGCCGCAGGATTCATGCCTGCTCAGCTGCCTGATAATCGCCAGCTGGGCCGCAGGATTCATGCCTGCTCAGCTGCCTGATAATCGCCAGCTGGGCCGCAGGATTCATGCCTGCTCAGCTGCCTGATAATCGCCAGCTGGGCCGCAGGATTCATGCCTGCTCAGCTGCCTGATAATCGCCAGCTGGGCCGCAGGATTCATGCCTGCTCAGCTGCCTGATAATCGCCAGCTGGGCCGCAGGATTCATGCCTGCTCAGCTGCCTGATAATCGCCAGCTGGGCCGCAGGATTCATGCCTGCTCAGCTGCCTGATAATCGCCAGCTGGGCCGCAGGATTCATGCCTGCTCAGCTGCCTGATAATCGCCAGCTGGGCCGCAGGATTCATGCCTGCTCAGCTGCCTGATAATCGCCAGCTGGGCCGCAGGATTCATGCCTGCTCAGCTGCCTGATAATCGCCAGCTGGGCCGCAGGATTCATGCCTGCTCAGCTGCCTGATAATCGCCAGCTGGGCCGCAGGATTCATGCCTGCTCAGCTGCCTGATAATCGCCAGCTGGGCCGCAGGATTCATGCCTGCTCAGCTGCCTGATAATCGCCAGCTGGGCCGCAGGATTCATGCCTGCTCAGCTGCCTGATAATCGCCAGCTGGGCCGCAGGATTCATGCCTGCTCAGCTGCCTGATAATCGCCAGCTGGGCCGCAGGATTCATGCCTGCTCAGCTGCCTGATAATCGCCAGCTGGGCCGCAGGATTCATGCCTGCTCAGCTGCCTGATAATCGCCAGCTGGGCCGCAGGATTCATGCCTGCTCAGCTGCCTGATAATCGCCAGCTGGGCCGCAGGATTCATGCCTGCTCAGCTGCCTGATAATCGCCAGCTGGGCCGCAGGATTCATGCCTGCTCAGCTGCCTGATAATCGCCAGCTGGGCCGCAGGATTCATGCCTGCTCAGCTGCCTGATAATCGCCAGCTGGGCCGCAGGATTCATGCCTGCTCAGCTGCCTGATAATCGCCAGCTGGGCCGCAGGATTCATGCCTGCTCAGCTGCCTGATAATCGCCAGCTGGGCCGCAGGATTCATGCCTGCTCAGCTGCCTGATAATCGCCAGCTGGGCCGCAGGATTCATGCCTGCTCAGCTGCCTGATTCTTGCCAGCTGAGGCACATGATCCGTGCTGGAGAGCTACCTGATCAGCACATGAGCAGTCACATGATCAGCGCCTCTCAGTCACCTGATCACTGCATGACAGGCACGTGATCAGTGCCTGCTGGGTGCGGGATCATGCCTGCTCAGCTGCCTGATAATCGCCAGCTGGGCCGCAGGATTCATGCCTGCTCAGCTGCCTGATAATCGCCAGCTGGGCCGCAGGATTCATGCCTGCTCAGCTGCCTGATAATCGCCAGCTGGGCCGCAGGATTCATGCCTGCTCAGCTGCCTGATAATCGCCAGCTGGGCCGCAGGATTCATGCCTGCTCAGCTGCCTGATAATCGCCAGCTGGGCCGCAGGATTCATGCCTGCTCAGCTGCCTGATAATCGCCAGCTGGGCCGCAGGATTCATGCCTGCTCAGCTGCCTGATAATCGCCAGCTGGGCCGCAGGATTCATGCCTGCTCAGCTGCCTGATAATCGCCAGCTGGGCCGCAGGATTCATGCCTGCTCAGCTGCCTGATTCTTGCCTGCTGGGCACATGATCCGTGCAGGAGAGCTGCCTGATCAGCACATGAGCAGTCACATGATCAGCGCCTCTCAGTCACCTGATCACTGCATGACAGGCACGTGATCAGTGCCTGCTGGGTGGGATCATGCCTGCTCAGCTGCCTGATAATCGCCAGCTGGGCCGCAGGATTCATGCCTGCTCAGCTGCCTGATAATCGCCAGCTGGGCCGCAGGATTCATGCCTGCTCAGCTGCCTGATAATCGCCAGCTGGGCCGCAGGATTCATGCCTGCTCAGCTGCCTGATAATCGCCAGCTGGGCCGCAGGATTCATGCCTGCTCAGCTGCCTGATAATCGCCAGCTGGGCCGCAGGATTCATGCCTGCTCAGCTGCCTGATAATCGCCAGCTGGGCCGCAGGATTCATGCCTGCTCAGCTGCCTGATAATCGCCAGCTGGGCCGCAGGATTCATGCCTGCTCAGCTGCCTGATAATCGCCAGCTGGGCCGCAGGATTCATGCCTGCTCAGCTGCCTGATAATCGCCAGCTGGGCCGCAGGATTCATGCCTGCTCAGCTGCCTGATAATCGCCAGCTGGGCCGCAGGATTCATGCCTGCTCAGCTGCCTGATAATCGCCAGCTGGGCCGCAGGATTCATGCCTGCTCAGCTGCCTGATAATCGCCAGCTGGGCCGCAGGATTCATGCCTGCTCAGCTGCCTGATAATCGCCAGCTGGGCCGCAGGATTCATGCCTGCTCAGCTGCCTGATAATCGCCAGCTGGGCCGCAGGATTCATGCCTGCTCAGCTGCCTGATAATCGCCAGCTGGGCCGCAGGATTCATGCCTGCTCAGCTGCCTGATAATCGCCAGCTGGGCCGCAGGATTCATGCCTGCTCAGCTGCCTGATAATCGCCAGCTGGGCCGCAGGATTCATGCCTGCTCAGCTGCCTGATAATCGCCAGCTGGGCCGCAGGATTCATGCCTGCTCAGCTGCCTGATAATCGCCAGCTGGGCCGCAGGATTCATGCCTGCTCAGCTGCCTGATAATCGCCAGCTGGGCCGCAGGATTCATGCCTGCTCAGCTGCTTGATTCTTGCCTGCTGAGGCACATGATCCGTGCAGGAGAGCTACCTGATCAGCACATGAGCAGTCACATGATCAGCGCCTCTCAGTCACCTGATCACTGCATGACAGGCACGTGATCAGTGCCTGCTGAGGTGCGGGATCAGCGCCTGCTCAGCTGCCTGATAATCGCCAGCTGGGCCGCAGGATTCATGCCTGCTCAGCTGCCTGATAATCGCCAGCTGGGCCGCAGGATTCATGCCTGCTCAGCTGCCTGATAATCGCCAGCTGGGCCGCAGGATTCATGCCTGCTCAGCTGCCTGATAATCGCCAGCTGGGCCGCAGGATTCATGCCTGCTCAGCTGCCTGATAATCGCCAGCTGGGCCGCAGGATTCATGCCTGCTCAGCTGCCTGATAATCGCCAGCTGGGCCGCAGGATTCATGCCTGCTCAGCTGCCTGATAATCGCCAGCTGGGCCGCAGGATTCATGCCTGCTCAGCTGCCTGATAATCGCCAGCTGGGCCGCAGGATTCATGCCTGCTCAGCTGCCTGATAATCGCCAGCTGGGCCGCAGGATTCATGCCTGCTCAGCTGCCTGATAATCGCCAGCTGGGCCGCAGGATTCATGCCTGCTCAGCTGCCTGATAATCGCCAGCTGGGCCGCAGGATTCATGCCTGCTCAGCTGCCTGATAATCGCCAGCTGGGCCGCAGGATTCATGCCTGCTCAGCTGCCTGATAATCGCCAGCTGGGCCGCAGGATTCATGCCTGCTCAGCTGCCTGATAATCGCCAGCTGGGCCGCAGGATTCATGCCTGCTCAGCTGCCTGATAATCGCCAGCTGGGCGCAGGATCCGTGCTGCTCAGCTGCCTGATCAGCACATGAGCAGTCACATGATCAGCGCCTCTCAGTCACCTGATCACTGCATGACAGGCACTGATAATGCCAGCTGGGCCGCAGGATTCATGCCTGCTCAGCTGCCTGATAATCGCCAGCTGGGCCGCAGGATTCATGCCTGCTCAGCTGCCTGATAATCGCCAGCTGGGCCGCAGGATTCATGCCTGCTCAGCTGCCTGATAATCGCCAGCTGGGCCGCAGGATTCATGCCTGCTCAGCTGCCTGATAATCGCCAGCTGGGCCGCAGGATTCATGCCTGCTCAGCTGCCTGATAATCGCCAGCTGGGCCGCAGGATTCATGCCTGCTCAGCTGCCTGATAATCGCCAGCTGGGCCGCAGGATTCATGCCTGCTCAGCTGCCTGATAATCGCCAGCTGGGCCGCAGGATTCATGCCTGCTCAGCTGCCTGATAATCGCCAGCTGGGCCGCAGGATTCATGCCTGCTCAGCTGCCTGATAATCGCCAGCTGGGCCGCAGGATTCATGCCTGCTCAGCTGCCTGATAATCGCCAGCTGGGCCGCAGGATTCATGCCTGCTCAGCTGCCTGATAATCGCCAGCTGGGCCGCAGGATTCATGCCTGCTCAGCTGCCTGATAATCGCCAGCTGGGCCGCAGGATTCATGCCTGCTCAGCTGCCTGATAATCGCCAGCTGGGCCGCAGGATTCATGCCTGCTCAGCTGCCTGATAATCGCCAGCTGGGCCGCAGGATTCATGCCTGCTCAGCTGCCTGATTCTTGCCTGCTGGGCACATGATCCGTGCAGGAGAGCTGCCTGATCAGCACATGAGCAGTCACATGATCAGCGCCTCTCAGTCACCTGATCACTGCATGACAGGCACGTGATCAGTGCCTGCTGAGGTGCGGGATCAGCGCCTGCTCAGCTGCCTGATAATCGCCAGCTGGGCCGCAGGATTCATGCCTGCTCAGCTGCCTGATAATCGCCAGCTGGGCCGCAGGATTCATGCCTGCTCAGCTGCCTGATAATCGCCAGCTGGGCCGCAGGATTCATGCCTGCTCAGCTGCCTGATAATCGCCAGCTGGGCCGCAGGATTCATGCCTGCTCAGCTGCCTGATAATCGCCAGCTGGGCCGCAGGATTCATGCCTGCTCAGCTGCCTGATAATCGCCAGCTGGGCCGCAGGATTCATGCCTGCTCAGCTGCCTGATAATCGCCAGCTGGGCCGCAGGATTCATGCCTGCTCAGCTGCCTGATAATCGCCAGCTGGGCCGCAGGATTCATGCCTGCTCAGCTGCCTGATCATGTCACATGATCAGCGCCTCTCTCAGCTGATCACTGCATGACAGCACTGATCAGTGCCTGCTGGGTGCAGGATTCATGCCTGCTCAGCTGCCTGATAATCGCCAGCTGGGCCGCAGGATTCATGCCTGCTCAGCTGCCTGATAATCGCCAGCTGGGCCGCAGGATTCATGCCTGCTCAGCTGCCTGATAATCGCCAGCTGGGCCGCAGGATTCATGCCTGCTCAGCTGCTTGATTCTTGCCTGCTGAGGCACATGATCCGTGCAGGAGAGCTACCTGATCAGCACATGAGCAGTCACATGATCAGCGCCTCTCAGTCACCTGATCACTGCATGACAGGCACGTGATCAGTGCCTGCTGAGGTGCGGGATCAGCGCCTGCTCAGCTGCCTGATAATCGCCAGCTGGGCCGCAGGATTCATGCCTGCTCAGCTGCCTGATAATCGCCAGCTGGGCCGCAGGATTCATGCCTGCTCAGCTGCCTGATAATCGCCAGCTGGGCCGCAGGATTCATGCCTGCTCAGCTGCCTGATAATCGCCAGCTGGGCCGCAGGATTCATGCCTGCTCAGCTGCCTGATAATCGCCAGCTGGGCCGCAGGATTCATGCCTGCTCAGCTGCCTGATAATCGCCAGCTGGGCCGCAGGATTCATGCCTGCTCAGCTGCTTGATTCTTGCCTGCTGAGGCACATGATCCGTGCAGGAGAGCTACCTGATCAGCACATGAGCAGTCACATGATCAGCGCCTCTCAGTCACCTGATCACTGCATGACAGGCACGTGATCAGTGCCTGCTGAGGTGCGGGATCAGCGCCTGCTCAGCTGCCTGATAATCGCCAGCTGGGCCGCAGGATTCATGCCTGCTCAGCTGCCTGATAATCGCCAGCTGGGCCGCAGGATTCATGCCTGCTCAGCTGCCTGATAATCGCCAGCTGGGCCGCAGGATTCATGCCTGCTCAGCTGCCTGATAATCGCCAGCTGGGCCGCAGGATTCATGCCTGCTCAGCTGCCTGATAATCGCCAGCTGGGCCGCAGGATTCATGCCTGCTCAGCTGCCTGATAATCGCCAGCTGGGCCGCAGGATTCATGCCTGCTCAGCTGCCTGATAATCGCCAGCTGGGCCGCAGGATTCATGCCTGCTCAGCTGCCTGATAATCGCCAGCTGGGCCGCAGGATTCATGCCTGCTCAGCTGCCTGATAATCGCCAGCTGGGCCGCAGGATTCATGCCTGCTCAGCTGCCTGATAATCGCCAGCTGGGCCGCAGGATTCATGCCTGCTCAGCTGCCTGATAATCGCCAGCTGGGCCGCAGGATTCATGCCTGCTCAGCTGCCTGATAATCGCCAGCTGGGCCGCAGGATTCATGCCTGCTCAGCTGCCTGATAATCGCCAGCTGGGCCGCAGGATTCATGCCTGCTCAGCTGCCTGATAATCGCCAGCTGGGCCGCAGGATTCATGCCTGCTCAGCTGCCTGATAATCGCCAGCTGGGCCGCAGGATTCATGCCTGCTCAGCTGCCTGATAATCGCCAGCTGGGCCGCAGGATTCATGCCTGCTCAGCTGCCTGATAATCGCCAGCTGGGCCGCAGGATTCATGCCTGCTCAGCTGCCTGATAATCGCCAGCTGGGCCGCAGGATTCATGCCTGCTCAGCTGCCTGATAATCGCCAGCTGGGCCGCAGGATTCATGCCTGCTCAGCTGCCTGATAATCGCCAGCTGGGCCGCAGGATTCATGCCTGCTCAGCTGCCTGATAATCGCCAGCTGGGCCGCAGGATTCATGCCTGCTCAGCTGCCTGATAATCGCCAGCTGGGCCGCAGGATTCATGCCTGCTCAGCTGCCTGATAATCGCCAGCTGGGCCGCAGGATTCATGCCTGCTCAGCTGCCTGATAATCGCCAGCTGGGCCGCAGGATTCATGCCTGCTCAGCTGCCTGATAATCGCCAGCTGGGCCGCAGGATTCATGCCTGCTCAGCTGCCTGATAATCGCCAGCTGGGCCGCAGGATTCATGCCTGCTCAGCTGCCTGATAATCGCCAGCTGGGCCGCAGGATTCATGCCTGCTCAGCTGCCTGATAATCGCCAGCTGGGCCGCAGGATTCATGCCTGCTCAGCTGCCTGATAATCGCCAGCTGGGCCGCAGGATTCATGCCTGCTCAGCTGCCTGATAATCGCCAGCTGGGCCGCAGGATTCATGCCTGCTCAGCTGCCTGATAATCGCCAGCTGGGCCGCAGGATTCATGCCTGCTCAGCTGCCTGATAATCGCCAGCTGGGCCGCAGGATTCATGCCTGCTCAGCTGCCTGATAATCGCCAGCTGGGCCGCAGGATTCATGCCTGCTCAGCTGCCTGATAATCGCCAGCTGGGCCGCAGGATTCATGCCTGCTCAGCTGCCTGATAATCGCCAGCTGGGCCGCAGGATTCATGCCTGCTCAGCTGCCTGATAATCGCCAGCTGGGCCGCAGGATTCATGCCTGCTCAGCTGCCTGATAATCGCCAGCTGGGCCGCAGGATTCATGCCTGCTCAGCTGCCTGATAATCGCCAGCTGGGCCGCAGGATTCATGCCTGCTCAGCTGCCTGATAATCGCCAGCTGGGCCGCAGGATTCATGCCTGCTCAGCTGCCTGATAATCGCCAGCTGGGCCGCAGGATTCATGCCTGCTCAGCTGCCTGATAATCGCCAGCTGGGCCGCAGGATTCATGCCTGCTCAGCTGCCTGATAATCGCCAGCTGGGCCGCAGGATTCATGCCTGCTCAGCTGCCTGATAATCGCCAGCTGGGCCGCAGGATTCATGCCTGCTCAGCTGCCTGATAATCGCCAGCTGGGCCGCAGGATTCATGCCTGCTCAGCTGCCTGATAATCGCCAGCTGGGCCGCAGGATTCATGCCTGCTCAGCTGCCTGATAATCGCCAGCTGGGCCGCAGGATTCATGCCTGCTCAGCTGCCTGATAATCGCCAGCTGGGCCGCAGGATTCATGCCTGCTCAGCTGCCTGATAATCGCCAGCTGGGCCGCAGGATTCATGCCTGCTCAGCTGCCTGATAATCGCCAGCTGGGCCGCAGGATTCATGCCTGCTCAGCTGCCTGATAATCGCCAGCTGGGCCGCAGGATTCATGCCTGCTCAGCTGCCTGATAATCGCCAGCTGGGCCGCAGGATTCATGCCTGCTCAGCTGCCTGATAATCGCCAGCTGGGCCGCAGGATTCATGCCTGCTCAGCTGCCTGATAATCGCCAGCTGGGCCGCAGGATTCATGCCTGCTCAGCTGCCTGATAATCGCCAGCTGGGCCGCAGGATTCATGCCTGCTCAGCTGCCTGATAATCGCCAGCTGGGCCGCAGGATTCATGCCTGCTCAGCTGCCTGATAATCGCCAGCTGGGCCGCAGGATTCATGCCTGCTCAGCTGCCTGATAATCGCCAGCTGGGCCGCAGGATTCATGCCTGCTCAGCTGCCTGATAATCGCCAGCTGGGCCGCAGGATTCATGCCTGCTCAGCTGCCTGATAATCGCCAGCTGGGCCGCAGGATTCATGCCTGCTCAGCTGCCTGATAATCGCCAGCTGGGCCGCAGGATTCATGCCTGCTCAGCTGCCTGATAATCGCCAGCTGGGCCGCAGGATTCATGCCTGCTCAGCTGCCTGATAATCGCCAGCTGGGCCGCAGGATTCATGCCTGCTCAGCTGCCTGATAATCGCCAGCTGGGCCGCAGGATTCATGCCTGCTCAGCTGCCTGATAATCGCCAGCTGGGCCGCAGGATTCATGCCTGCTCAGCTGCTTGATTCTTGCCTGCTGAGGCACATGATCCGTGCAGGAGAGCTACCTGATCAGCACATGAGCAGTCACATGATCAGCGCCTCTCAGTCACCTGATCACTGCATGACAGGCACGTGATCAGTGCCTGCTGGGTGCGGGATCAGCGCCTGCTCAGCTGCCTGATAATCGCCAGCTGGGCCGCAGGATTCATGCCTGCTCAGCTGCCTGATAATCGCCAGCTGGGCCGCAGGATTCATGCCTGCTCAGCTGCCTGATAATCGCCAGCTGGGCCGCAGGATTCATGCCTGCTCAGCTGCCTGATAATCGCCAGCTGGGCCGCAGGATTCATGCCTGCTCAGCTGCCTGATAATCGCCAGCTGGGCCGCAGGATTCATGCCTGCTCAGCTGCCTGATTCTTGCCTGCTGGGCACATGATCCGTGCAGGAGAGCTGCCTGATCAGCACATGAGCAGTCACATGATCAGCGCCTCTCAGTCACCTGATCACTGCATGACAGGCACGTGATCAGTGCCTGCTGGGTGCAGGATTCATGCCTGCTCAGCTGCCTGATAATCGCCAGCTGGGCCGCAGGATTCATGCCTGCTCAGCTGCCTGATAATCGCCAGCTGGGCCGCAGGATTCATGCCTGCTCAGCTGCCTGATAATCGCCAGCTGGGCCGCAGGATTCATGCCTGCTCAGCTGCCTGATAATCGCCAGCTGGGCCGCAGGATTCATGCCTGCTCAGCTGCCTGATAATCGCCAGCTGGGCCGCAGGATTCATGCCTGCTCAGCTGCCTGATAATCGCCAGCTGGGCCGCAGGATTCATGCCTGCTCAGCTGCCTGATAATCGCCAGCTGGGCCGCAGGATTCATGCCTGCTCAGCTGCCTGATAATCGCCAGCTGGGCCGCAGGATTCATGCCTGCTCAGCTGCCTGATAATCGCCAGCTGGGCCGCAGGATTCATGCCTGCTCAGCTGCCTGATAATCGCCAGCTGGGCCGCAGGATTCATGCCTGCTCAGCTGCCTGATAATCGCCAGCTGGGCCGCAGGATTCATGCCTGCTCAGCTGCCTGATAATCGCCAGCTGGGCCGCAGGATTCATGCCTGCTCAGCTGCCTGATAATCGCCAGCTGGGCCGCAGGATTCATGCCTGCTCAGCTGCCTGATAATCGCCAGCTGGGCCGCAGGATTCATGCCTGCTCAGCTGCCTGATAATCGCCAGCTGGGCCGCAGGATTCATGCCTGCTCAGCTGCCTGATAATCGCCAGCTGGGCCGCAGGATTCATGCCTGCTCAGCTGCCTGATAATCGCCAGCTGGGCCGCAGGATTCATGCCTGCTCAGCTGCCTGATAATCGCCAGCTGGGCCGCAGGATTCATGCCTGCTCAGCTGCCTGATAATCGCCAGCTGGGCCGCAGGATTCATGCCTGCTCAGCTGCCTGATAATCGCCAGCTGGGCCGCAGGATTCATGCCTGCTCAGCTGCCTGATAATCGCCAGCTGGGCCGCAGGATTCATGCCTGCTCAGCTGCCTGATAATCGCCAGCTGGGCCGCAGGATTCATGCCTGCTCAGCTGCCTGATTCTTGCCTGCTGAGGCACATGATCCGTGCAGGAGAGCTACCTGATCAGCACATGAGCAGTCACATGATCAGCGCCTCTCAGTCACCTGATCACTGCATGACAGGCACGTGATCAGTGCCTGCTGAGGTGCGGGATCAGCGCCTGCTCAGCTGCCTGATAATCGCCAGCTGGGCCGCAGGATTCATGCCTGCTCAGCTGCCTGATAATCGCCAGCTGGGCCGCAGGATTCATGCCTGCTCAGCTGCCTGATAATCGCCAGCTGGGCCGCAGGATTCATGCCTGCTCAGCTGCCTGATAATCGCCAGCTGGGCCGCAGGATTCATGCCTGCTCAGCTGCCTGATAATCGCCAGCTGGGCCGCAGGATTCATGCCTGCTCAGCTGCCTGATAATCGCCAGCTGGGCCGCAGGATTCATGCCTGCTCAGCTGCCTGATAATCGCCAGCTGGGCCGCAGGATTCATGCCTGCTCAGCTGCCTGATAATCGCCAGCTGGGCCGCAGGATTCATGCCTGCTCAGCTGCCTGATAATCGCCAGCTGGGCCGCAGGATTCATGCCTGCTCAGCTGCCTGATAATCGCCAGCTGGGCCGCAGGATTCATGCCTGCTCAGCTGCCTGATAATCGCCAGCTGGGCCGCAGGATTCATGCCTGCTCAGCTGCCTGATAATCGCCAGCTGGGCCGCAGGATTCATGCCTGCTCAGCTGCCTGATAATCGCCAGCTGGGCCGCAGGATTCATGCCTGCTCAGCTGCCTGATAATCGCCAGCTGGGCCGCAGGATTCATGCCTGCTCAGCTGCCTGATAATCGCCAGCTGGGCCGCAGGATTCATGCCTGCTCAGCTGCCTGATAATCGCCAGCTGGGCCGCAGGATTCATGCCTGCTCAGCTGCCTGATAATCGCCAGCTGGGCCGCAGGATTCATGCCTGCTCAGCTGCCTGATAATCGCCAGCTGGGCCGCAGGATTCATGCCTGCTCAGCTGCCTGATAATCGCCAGCTGGGCCGCAGGATTCATGCCTGCTCAGCTGCCTGATAATCGCCAGCTGGGCCGCAGGATTCATGCCTGCTCAGCTGCCTGATAATCGCCAGCTGGGCCGCAGGATTCATG
The DNA here is from genome assembly GCF_032452875.1 of Bos javanicus. Lineage (NCBI taxonomy): Eukaryota > Metazoa > Chordata > Mammalia > Artiodactyla > Bovidae > Bos > Bos javanicus. The sequence continues at coordinate 34,069 of NW_026894283.1, read as the reverse complement.
CCTGCTCAGCTGCCTGATAATCGCCAGCTGGGCCGCAGGATTCATGCCTGCTCAGCTGCCTGATAATCGCCAGCTGGGCCGCAGGATTCATGCCTGCTCAGCTGCCTGATAATCGCCAGCTGGGCCGCAGGATTCATGCCTGCTCAGCTGCCTGATAATCGCCAGCTGGGCCGCAGGATTCATGCCTGCTCAGCTGCCTGATAATCGCCAGCTGGGCCGCAGGATTCATGCCTGCTCAGCTGCCTGATAATCGCCAGCTGGGCCGCAGGATTCATGCCTGCTCAGCTGCCTGATAATCGCCAGCTGGGCCGCAGGATTCATGCCTGCTCAGCTGCCTGATAATCGCCAGCTGGGCCGCAGGATTCATGCCTGCTCAGCTGCCTGATAATCGCCAGCTGGGCCGCAGGATTCATGCCTGCTCAGCTGCCTGATAATCGCCAGCTGGGCCGCAGGATTCATGCCTGCTCAGCTGCCTGATAATCGCCAGCTGGGCCGCAGGATTCATGCCTGCTCAGCTGCCTGATAATCGCCAGCTGGGCCGCAGGATTCATGCCTGCTCAGCTGCCTGATAATCGCCAGCTGGGCCGCAGGATTCATGCCTGCTCAGCTGCCTGATAATCGCCAGCTGGGCCGCAGGATTCATGCCTGCTCAGCTGCCTGATAATCGCCAGCTGGGCCGCAGGATTCATGCCTGCTCAGCTGCTTGATTCTTGCCTGCTGAGGCACATGATCCGTGCAGGAGAGCTACCTGATCAGCACATGAGCAGTCACATGATCAGCGCCTCTCAGTCACCTGATCACTGCATGACAGGCACGTGATCAGTGCCTGCTGAGGTGCGGGATCAGCGCCTGCTCAGCTGCCTGATAATCGCCAGCTGGGCCGCAGGATTCATGCCTGCTCAGCTGCCTGATAATCGCCAGCTGGGCCGCAGGATTCATGCCTGCTCAGCTGCCTGATAATCGCCAGCTGGGCCGCAGGATTCATGCCTGCTCAGCTGCCTGATAATCGCCAGCTGGGCCGCAGGATTCATGCCTGCTCAGCTGCCTGATAATCGCCAGCTGGGCCGCAGGATTCATGCCTGCTCAGCTGCCTGATAATCGCCAGCTGGGCCGCAGGATTCATGCCTGCTCAGCTGCCTGATAATCGCCAGCTGGGCCGCAGGATTCATGCCTGCTCAGCTGCCTGATAATCGCCAGCTGGGCCGCAGGATTCATGCCTGCTCAGCTGCCTGATAATCGCCAGCTGGGCCGCAGGATTCATGCCTGCTCAGCTGCCTGATAATCGCCAGCTGGGCCGCAGGATTCATGCCTGCTCAGCTGCCTGATAATCGCCAGCTGGGCCGCAGGATTCATGCCTGCTCAGCTGCCTGATAATCGCCAGCTGGGCCGCAGGATTCATGCCTGCTCAGCTGCCTGATAATCGCCAGCTGGGCCGCAGGATTCATGCCTGCTCAGCTGCTTGATTCTTGCCTGCTGAGGCACATGATCCGTGCAGGAGAGCTACCTGATCAGCACATGAGCAGTCACATGATCAGCGCCTCTCAGTCACCTGATCACTGCATGACAGGCACGTGATCAGTGCCTGCTGAGGTGCGGGATCAGCGCCTGCTCAGCTGCCTGATAATCGCCAGCTGGGCCGCAGGATTCATGCCTGCTCAGCTGCCTGATAATCGCCAGCTGGGCCGCAGGATTCATGCCTGCTCAGCTGCCTGATAATCGCCAGCTGGGCCGCAGGATTCATGCCTGCTCAGCTGCCTGATAATCGCCAGCTGGGCCGCAGGATTCATGCCTGCTCAGCTGCCTGATAATCGCCAGCTGGGCCGCAGGATTCATGCCTGCTCAGCTGCCTGATAATCGCCAGCTGGGCCGCAGGATTCATGCCTGCTCAGCTGCCTGATAATCGCCAGCTGGGCCGCAGGATTCATGCCTGCTCAGCTGCCTGATAATCGCCAGCTGGGCCGCAGGATTCATGCCTGCTCAGCTGCCTGATAATCGCCAGCTGGGCCGCAGGATTCATGCCTGCTCAGCTGCCTGATAATCGCCAGCTGGGCCGCAGGATTCATGCCTGCTCAGCTGCCTGATAATCGCCAGCTGGGCCGCAGGATTCATGCCTGCTCAGCTGCCTGATAATCGCCAGCTGGGCCGCAGGATTCATGCCTGCTCAGCTGCCTGATAATCGCCAGCTGGGCCGCAGGATTCATGCCTGCTCAGCTGCCTGATAATCGCCAGCTGGGCCGCAGGATTCATGCCTGCTCAGCTGCCTGATAATCGCCAGCTGGGCCGCAGGATTCATGCCTGCTCAGCTGCCTGATAATCGCCAGCTGGGCCGCAGGATTCATGCCTGCTCAGCTGCCTGATAATCGCCAGCTGGGCCGCAGGATTCATGCCTGCTCAGCTGCCTGATAATCGCCAGCTGGGCCGCAGGATTCATGCCTGCTCAGCTGCCTGATAATCGCCAGCTGGGCCGCAGGATTCATGCCTGCTCAGCTGCCTGATAATCGCCAGCTGGGCCGCAGGATTCATGCCTGCTCAGCTGCCTGATAATCGCCAGCTGGGCCGCAGGATTCATGCCTGCTCAGCTGCCTGATAATCGCCAGCTGGGCCGCAGGATTCATGCCTGCTCAGCTGCCTGATAATCGCCAGCTGGGCCGCAGGATTCATGCCTGCTCAGCTGCTTGATTCTTGCCTGCTGGGCACATGATCCGTGCAGGAGAGCTACCTGATCAGCACATGAGCAGTCACATGATCAGCGCCTCTCAGTCACCTGATCACTGCATGACAGGCACGTGATCAGTGCCTGCTGGGTGCGGGATCAGCGCCTGCTCAGCTGCCTGATAATCGCCAGCTGGGCCGCAGGATTCATGCCTGCTCAGCTGCCTGATAATCGCCAGCTGGGCCGCAGGATTCATGCCTGCTCAGCTGCCTGATAATCGCCAGCTGGGCCGCAGGATTCATGCCTGCTCAGCTGCCTGATAATCGCCAGCTGGGCCGCAGGATTCATGCCTGCTCAGCTGCCTGATAATCGCCAGCTGGGCCGCAGGATTCATGCCTGCTCAGCTGCCTGATAATCGCCAGCTGGGCCGCAGGATTCATGCCTGCTCAGCTGCCTGATAATCGCCAGCTGGGCCGCAGGATTCATGCCTGCTCAGCTGCCTGATAATCGCCAGCTGGGCCGCAGGATTCATGCCTGCTCAGCTGCCTGATAATCGCCAGCTGGGCCGCAGGATTCATGCCTGCTCAGCTGCCTGATAATCGCCAGCTGGGCCGCAGGATTCATGCCTGCTCAGCTGCCTGATAATCGCCAGCTGGGCCGCAGGATTCATGCCTGCTCAGCTGCCTGATAATCGCCAGCTGGGCCGCAGGATTCATGCCTGCTCAGCTGCCTGATAATCGCCAGCTGGGCCGCAGGATTCATGCCTGCTCAGCTGCCTGATAATCGCCAGCTGGGCCGCAGGATTCATGCCTGCTCAGCTGCCTGATAATCGCCAGCTGGGCCGCAGGATTCATGCCTGCTCAGCTGCCTGATAATCGCCAGCTGGGCCGCAGGATTCATGCCTGCTCAGCTGCCTGATAATCGCCAGCTGGGCCGCAGGATTCATGCCTGCTCAGCTGCCTGATAATCGCCAGCTGGGCCGCAGGATTCATGCCTGCTCAGCTGCCTGATAATCGCCAGCTGGGCCGCAGGATTCATGCCTGCTCAGCTGCCTGATAATCGCCAGCTGGGCCGCAGGATTCATGCCTGCTCAGCTGCCTGATAATCGCCAGCTGGGCCGCAGGATTCATGCCTGCTCAGCTGCCTGATAATCGCCAGCTGGGCCGCAGGATTCATGCCTGCTCAGCTGCCTGATAATCGCCAGCTGGGCCGCAGGATTCATGCCTGCTCAGCTGCCTGATAATCGCCAGCTGGGCCGCAGGATTCATGCCTGCTCAGCTGCCTGATAATCGCCAGCTGGGCCGCAGGATTCATGCCTGCTCAGCTGCCTGATTCTTGCCTGCTGAGGCACATGATCCGTGCAGGAGAGCTACCTGATCAGCACATGAGCAGTCACATGATCAGCGCCTCTCAGTCACCTGATCACTGCATGACAGGCACGTGATCAGTGCCTGCTGAGGTGCGGGATCAGCGCCTGCTCAGCTGCCTGATAATCGCCAGCTGGGCCGCAGGATTCATGCCTGCTCAGCTGCCTGATAATCGCCAGCTGGGCCGCAGGATTCATGCCTGCTCAGCTGCCTGATAATCGCCAGCTGGGCCGCAGGATTCATGCCTGCTCAGCTGCCTGATAATCGCCAGCTGGGCCGCAGGATTCATGCCTGCTCAGCTGCCTGATAATCGCCAGCTGGGCCGCAGGATTCATGCCTGCTCAGCTGCCTGATAATCGCCAGCTGGGCCGCAGGATTCATGCCTGCTCAGCTGCCTGATAATCGCCAGCTGGGCCGCAGGATTCATGCCTGCTCAGCTGCCTGATAATCGCCAGCTGGGCCGCAGGATTCATGCCTGCTCAGCTGCCTGATAATCGCCAGCTGGGCCGCAGGATTCATGCCTGCTCAGCTGCCTGATAATCGCCAGCTGGGCCGCAGGATTCATGCCTGCTCAGCTGCCTGATAATCGCCAGCTGGGCCGCAGGATTCATGCCTGCTCAGCTGCCTGATAATCGCCAGCTGGGCCGCAGGATTCATGCCTGCTCAGCTGCCTGATAATCGCCAGCTGGGCCGCAGGATTCATGCCTGCTCAGCTGCCTGATAATCGCCAGCTGGGCCGCAGGATTCATGCCTGCTCAGCTGCCTGATAATCGCCAGCTGGGCCGCAGGATTCATGCCTGCTCAGCTGCCTGATAATCGCCAGCTGGGCCGCAGGATTCATGCCTGCTCAGCTGCCTGATAATCGCCAGCTGGGCCGCAGGATTCATGCCTGCTCAGCTGCCTGATAATCGCCAGCTGGGCCGCAGGATTCATGCCTGCTCAGCTGCCTGATAATCGCCAGCTGGGCCGCAGGATTCATGCCTGCTCAGCTGCCTGATAATCGCCAGCTGGGCCGCAGGATTCATGCCTGCTCAGCTGCCTGATAATCGCCAGCTGGGCCGCAGGATTCATGCCTGCTCAGCTGCCTGATAATCGCCAGCTGGGCCGCAGGATTCATGCCTGCTCAGCTGCCTGATAATCGCCAGCTGGGCCGCAGGATTCATGCCTGCTCAGCTGCCTGATAATCGCCAGCTGGGCCGCAGGATTCATGCCTGCTCAGCTGCTTGATTCTTGCCTGCTGAGGCACATGATCCGTGCAGGAGAGCTACCTGATCAGCACATGAGCAGTCACATGATCAGCGCCTCTCAGTCACCTGATCACTGCATGACAGGCACGTGATCAGTGCCTGCTGAGGTGCGGGATCAGCGCCTGCTCAGCTGCCTGATAATCGCCAGCTGGGCCGCAGGATTCATGCCTGCTCAGCTGCCTGATAATCGCCAGCTGGGCCGCAGGATTCATGCCTGCTCAGCTGCCTGATAATCGCCAGCTGGGCCGCAGGATTCATGCCTGCTCAGCTGCCTGATAATCGCCAGCTGGGCCGCAGGATTCATGCCTGCTCAGCTGCCTGATAATCGCCAGCTGGGCCGCAGGATTCATGCCTGCTCAGCTGCCTGATAATCGCCAGCTGGGCCGCAGGATTCATGCCTGCTCAGCTGCCTGATAATCGCCAGCTGGGCCGCAGGATTCATGCCTGCTCAGCTGCCTGATAATCGCCAGCTGGGCCGCAGGATTCATGCCTGCTCAGCTGCCTGATAACCGCCAGCTGGGCCGCAGGATTCATGCCTGCTCAGCTGCCTGATAATCGCCAGCTGGGCCGCAGGATTCATGCCTGCTCAGCTGCCTGATAACCGCCAGCTGGGCCGCAGGATTCATGCCTGCTCAGCTGCCTGATAATCGCCAGCTGGGCCGCAGGATTCATGCCTGCTCAGCTGCCTGATAATCGCCAGCTGGGCCGCAGGATTCATGCCTGCTCAGCTGCCTGATAATCGCCAGCTGGGCCGCAGGATTCATGCCTGCTCAGCTGCCTGATAATCGCCAGCTGGGCCGCAGGATTCATGCCTGCTCAGCTGCCTGATAATCGCCAGCTGGGCCGCAGGATTCATGCCTGCTCAGCTGCCTGATAATCGCCAGCTGGGCCGCAGGATTCATGCCTGCTCAGCTGCCTGATAATCGCCAGCTGGGCCGCAGGATTCATGCCTGCTCAGCTGCCTGATAATCGCCAGCTGGGCCGCAGGATTCATGCCTGCTCAGCTGCCTGATAATCGCCAGCTGGGCCGCAGGATTCATGCCTGCTCAGCTGCCTGATAATCGCCAGCTGGGCCGCAGGATTCATGCCTGCTCAGCTGCCTGATTCTTGCCTGCTGGGCACATGATCCGTGCAGGAGAGCTGCCTGATCAGCACATGAGCAGTCACATGATCAGCGCCTCTCAGTCACCTGATCACTGCATGACAGGCACGTGATCAGTGCCTGCTGAGGTGCGGGATCAGCGCCTGCTCAGCTGCCTGATAATCGCCAGCTGGGCCGCAGGATTCATGCCTGCTCAGCTGCCTGATAATCGCCAGCTGGGCCGCAGGATTCATGCCTGCTCAGCTGCCTGATAATCGCCAGCTGGGCCGCAGGATTCATGCCTGCTCAGCTGCCTGATAATCGCCAGCTGGGCCGCAGGATTCATGCCTGCTCAGCTGCCTGATAATCGCCAGCTGGGCCGCAGGATTCATGCCTGCTCAGCTGCCTGATAATCGCCAGCTGGGCCGCAGGATTCATGCCTGCTCAGCTGCCTGATAATCGCCAGCTGGGCCGCAGGATTCATGCCTGCTCAGCTGCCTGATAATCGCCAGCTGGGCCGCAGGATTCATGCCTGCTCAGCTGCCTGATAATCGCCAGCTGGGCCGCAGGATTCATGCCTGCTCAGCTGCCTGATAATCGCCAGCTGGGCCGCAGGATTCATGCCTGCTCAGCTGCCTGATAATCGCCAGCTGGGCCGCAGGATTCATGCCTGCTCAGCTGCCTGATAATCGCCAGCTGGGCCGCAGGATTCATGCCTGCTCAGCTGCCTGATAATCGCCAGCTGGGCCGCAGGATTCATGCCTGCTCAGCTGCCTGATAACCGCCAGCTGGGCCGCAGGATTCATGCCTGCTCAGCTGCCTGATAATCGCCAGCTGGGCCGCAGGATTCATGCCTGCTCAGCTGCCTGATAATCGCCAGCTGGGCCGCAGGATTCATGCCTGCTCAGCTGCCTGATAATCGCCAGCTGGGCCGCAGGATTCATGCCTGCTCAGCTGCCTGATAACCGCCAGCTGGGCCGCAGGATTCATGCCTGCTCAGCTGCCTGATAATCGCCAGCTGGGCCGCAGGATTCATGCCTGCTCAGCTGCCTGATAATCGCCAGCTGGGCCGCAGGATTCATGCCTGCTCAGCTGCCTGATAATCGCCAGCTGGGCCGCAGGATTCATGCCTGCTCAGCTGCCTGATAATCGCCAGCTGGGCCGCAGGATTCATGCCTGCTCAGCTGCCTGATAATCGCCAGCTGGGCCGCAGGATTCATGCCTGCTCAGCTGCCTGATTCTTGCCTGCTGAGGCACATGATCCGTGCAGGAGAGCTGCCTGATCAGCACATGAGCAGTCACATGATCAGCGCCTCTCAGTCACCTGATCACTGCAGCAGGCCTGATCAGTGCCTGCTGAGGTGCGGGATTCATGCCTGCTCAGCTGCCTGATAATCGCCAGCTGGGCCGCAGGATTCATGCCTGCTCAGCTGCCTGATTCTTGCCAGCTGGGCACATGATCCGTGCAGGAGAGCTGCCTGATCAGCACATGAGCAGTCACATGATCATGCCTCTCAGTCACCTGATCACTGCATGACAGGCACGTGATCAGTGCCTGGGTGCATGCCTGCTCAGCTGCCTGATAATCGCCAGCTGGGCCGCAGGATTCATGCCTGCTCAGCTGCCTGATAATCGCCAGCTGGGCCGCAGGATTCATGCCTGCTCAGCTGCCTGATAATCGCCAGCTGGGCCGCAGGATTCATGCCTGCTCAGCTGCCTGATAATCGCCAGCTGGGCCGCAGGATTCATGCCTGCTCAGCTGCCTGATAATCGCCAGCTGGGCCGCAGGATTCATGCCTGCTCAGCTGCCTGATAATCGCCAGCTGGGCCGCAGGATTCATGCCTGCTCAGCTGCCTGATAATCGCCAGCTGGGCCGCAGGATTCATGCCTGCTCAGCTGCCTGATAATCGCCAGCTGGGCCGCAGGATTCATGCCTGCTCAGCTGCCTGATAATCGCCAGCTGGGCCGCAGGATTCATGCCTGCTCAGCTGCCTGATAATCGCCAGCTGGGCCGCAGGATTCATGCCTGCTCAGCTGCCTGATAATCGCCAGCTGGGCCGCAGGATTCATGCCTGCTCAGCTGCCTGATAATCGCCAGCTGGGCCGCAGGATTCATGCCTGCTCAGCTGCCTGATAATCGCCAGCTGGGCCGCAGGATTCATGCCTGCTCAGCTGCCTGATAATCGCCAGCTGGGCCGCAGGATTCATGCCTGCTCAGCTGCTTGATTCTTGCCTGCTGAGGCACATGATCCGTGCAGGAGAGCTACCTGATCAGCACATGAGCAGTCACATGATCAGCGCCTCTCAGTCACCTGATCACTGCATGACAGGCACGTGATCAGTGCCTGCTGAGGTGCGGGATCAGCGCCTGCTCAGCTGCCTGATAATCGCCAGCTGGGCCGCAGGATTCATGCCTGCTCAGCTGCCTGATAATCGCCAGCTGGGCCGCAGGATTCATGCCTGCTCAGCTGCCTGATAATCGCCAGCTGGGCCGCAGGATTCATGCCTGCTCAGCTGCCTGATAATCGCCAGCTGGGCCGCAGGATTCATGCCTGCTCAGCTGCCTGATAATCGCCAGCTGGGCCGCAGGATTCATGCCTGCTCAGCTGCCTGATAATCGCCAGCTGGGCCGCAGGATTCATGCCTGCTCAGCTGCTTGATTCTTGCCTGCTGAGGCACATGATCCGTGCAGGAGAGCTACCTGATCAGCACATGAGCAGTCACATGATCAGCGCCTCTCAGTCACCTGATCACTGCATGACAGGCACGTGATCAGTGCCTGCTGAGGTGCGGGATCAGCGCCTGCTCAGCTGCCTGATAATCGCCAGCTGGGCCGCAGGATTCATGCCTGCTCAGCTGCCTGATAATCGCCAGCTGGGCCGCAGGATTCATGCCTGCTCAGCTGCCTGATAATCGCCAGCTGGGCCGCAGGATTCATGCCTGCTCAGCTGCCTGATAATCGCCAGCTGGGCCGCAGGATTCATGCCTGCTCAGCTGCCTGATAATCGCCAGCTGGGCCGCAGGATTCATGCCTGCTCAGCTGCCTGATAATCGCCAGCTGGGCCGCAGGATTCATGCCTGCTCAGCTGCCTGATAATCGCCAGCTGGGCCGCAGGATTCATGCCTGCTCAGCTGCCTGATAATCGCCAGCTGGGCCGCAGGATTCATGCCTGCTCAGCTGCCTGATAATCGCCAGCTGGGCCGCAGGATTCATGCCTGCTCAGCTGCCTGATAATCGCCAGCTGGGCCGCAGGATTCATGCCTGCTCAGCTGCCTGATAATCGCCAGCTGGGCCGCAGGATTCATGCCTGCTCAGCTGCCTGATAATCGCCAGCTGGGCCGCAGGATTCATGCCTGCTCAGCTGCCTGATAATCGCCAGCTGGGCCGCAGGATTCATGCCTGCTCAGCTGCCTGATAATCGCCAGCTGGGCCGCAGGATTCATGCCTGCTCAGCTGCCTGATAATCGCCAGCTGGGCCGCAGGATTCATGCCTGCTCAGCTGCCTGATAATCGCCAGCTGGGCCGCAGGATTCATGCCTGCTCAGCTGCCTGATAATCGCCAGCTGGGCCGCAGGATTCATGCCTGCTCAGCTGCCTGATAATCGCCAGCTGGGCCGCAGGATTCATGCCTGCTCAGCTGCCTGATAATCGCCAGCTGGGCCGCAGGATTCATGCCTGCTCAGCTGCCTGATAATCGCCAGCTGGGCCGCAGGATTCATGCCTGCTCAGCTGCCTGATAATCGCCAGCTGGGCCGCAGGATTCATGCCTGCTCAGCTGCCTGATAATCGCCAGCTGGGCCGCAGGATTCATGCCTGCTCAGCTGCCTGATAATCGCCAGCTGGGCCGCAGGATTCATGCCTGCTCAGCTGCCTGATAATCGCCAGCTGGGCCGCAGGATTCATGCCTGCTCAGCTGCCTGATAATCGCCAGCTGGGCCGCAGGATTCATGCCTGCTCAGCTGCCTGATAATCGCCAGCTGGGCCGCAGGATTCATGCCTGCTCAGCTGCCTGATAATCGCCAGCTGGGCCGCAGGATTCATGCCTGCTCAGCTGCCTGATAATCGCCAGCTGGGCCGCAGGATTCATGCCTGCTCAGCTGCCTGATAATCGCCAGCTGGGCCGCAGGATTCATGCCTGCTCAGCTGCCTGATAATCGCCAGCTGGGCCGCAGGATTCATGCCTGCTCAGCTGCCTGATAATCGCCAGCTGGGCCGCAGGATTCATGCCTGCTCAGCTGCCTGATAATCGCCAGCTGGGCCGCAGGATTCATGCCTGCTCAGCTGCCTGATAATCGCCAGCTGGGCCGCAGGATTCATGCCTGCTCAGCTGCCTGATAATCGCCAGCTGGGCCGCAGGATTCATGCCTGCTCAGCTGCCTGATAATCGCCAGCTGGGCCGCAGGATTCATGCCTGCTCAGCTGCCTGATAATCGCCAGCTGGGCCGCAGGATTCATGCCTGCTCAGCTGCCTGATAATCGCCAGCTGGGCCGCAGGATTCATGCCTGCTCAGCTGCTTGATTCTTGCCTGCTGAGGCACATGATCCGTGCAGGAGAGCTACCTGATCAGCACATGAGCAGTCACATGATCAGCGCCTCTCAGTCACCTGATCACTGCATGACAGGCACGTGATCAGTGCCTGCTGAGGTGCGGGATCAGCGCCTGCTCAGCTGCCTGATAATCGCCAGCTGGGCCGCAGGATTCATGCCTGCTCAGCTGCCTGATAATCGCCAGCTGGGCCGCAGGATTCATGCCTGCTCAGCTGCCTGATAATCGCCAGCTGGGCCGCAGGATTCATGCCTGCTCAGCTGCCTGATAATCGCCAGCTGGGCCGCAGGATTCATGCCTGCTCAGCTGCTTGATTCTTGCCTGCTGAGGCACATGATCCGTGCAGGAGAGCTACCTGATCAGCACATGGCAGTCACATGATCAGCGCCTCTCAGTCACCTGATCACTGCATGACAGGCACGTGATCAGTGCCTGCTGAGGTGCGGGATCAGCCTGCTCAGCTGCCTGATAATCGCCAGCTGGGCCGCAGGATTCATGCCTGCTCAGCTGCCTGATAATCGCCAGCTGGGCCGCAGGATTCATGCCTGCTCAGCTGCCTGATAATCGCCAGCTGGGCCGCAGGATTCATGCCTGCTCAGCTGCCTGATAATCGCCAGCTGGGCCGCAGGATTCATGCCTGCTCAGCTGCCTGATAATCGCCAGCTGGGCCGCAGGATTCATGCCTGCTCAGCTGCCTGATAATCGCCAGCTGGGCCGCAGGATTCATGCCTGCTCAGCTGCCTGATAATCGCCAGCTGGGCCGCAGGATTCATGCCTGCTCAGCTGCCTGATAATCGCCAGCTGGGCCGCAGGATTCATGCCTGCTCAGCTGCCTGATAATCGCCAGCTGGGCCGCAGGATTCATGCCTGCTCAGCTGCCTGATAATCGCCAGCTGGGCCGCAGGATTCATGCCTGCTCAGCTGCCTGATAATCGCCAGCTGGGCCGCAGGATTCATGCCTGCTCAGCTGCCTGATAATCGCCAGCTGGGCCGCAGGATTCATGCCTGCTCAGCTGCCTGATAATCGCCAGCTGGGCCGCAGGATTCATGCCTGCTCAGCTGCCTGATAATCGCCAGCTGGGCCGCAGGATTCATGCCTGCTCAGCTGCCTGATAATCGCCAGCTGGGCCGCAGGATTCATGCCTGCTCAGCTGCCTGATAATCGCCAGCTGGGCCGCAGGATTCATGCCTGCTCAGCTGCCTGATAATCGCCAGCTGGGCCGCAGGATTCATGCCTGCTCAGCTGCCTGATAATCGCCAGCTGGGCCGCAGGATTCATGCCTGCTCAGCTGCCTGATAATCGCCAGCTGGGCCGCAGGATTCATGCCTGCTCAGCTGCCTGATAATCGCCAGCTGGGCCGCAGGATTCATGCCTGCTCAGCTGCCTGATTCTCGCCAGCTGGGCACATGATCCGTGCAGAGCTACCTGATCAGCACATGAGCAGTCACATGATCAGCGCCTCTCAGTCACCTGATCACTGCATGACAGGCACGTGATCAGTGCCTGCTGGGTGCAGGATCATGCCTGCTCAGCTGCCTGATAATCGCCAGCTGGGCCGCAGGATTCATGCCTGCTCAGCTGCCTGATAATCGCCAGCTGGGCCGCAGGATTCATGCCTGCTCAGCTGCCTGATAATCGCCAGCTGGGCCGCAGGATTCATGCCTGCTCAGCTGCCTGATAATCGCCAGCTGGGCCGCAGGATTCATGCCTGCTCAGCTGCCTGATAATCGCCAGCTGGGCCGCAGGATTCATGCCTGCTCAGCTGCTTGATTCTTGCCTGCTGAGGCACATGATCCGTGCAGGAGAGCTACCTGATCAGCACATGAGCAGTCACATGATCAGCGCCTCTCAGTCACCTGATCACTGCATGACAGGCACGTGATCAGTGCCTGCTGAGGTGCGGGATCAGCGCCTGCTCAGCTGCCTGATAATCGCCAGCTGGGCCGCAGGATTCATGCCTGCTCAGCTGCCTGATAATCGCCAGCTGGGCCGCAGGATTCATGCCTGCTCAGCTGCCTGATAATCGCCAGCTGGGCCGCAGGATTCATGCCTGCTCAGCTGCCTGATAATCGCCAGCTGGGCCGCAGGATTCATGCCTGCTCAGCTGCCTGATAATCGCCAGCTGGGCCGCAGGATTCATGCCTGCTCAGCTGCCTGATAATCGCCAGCTGGGCCGCAGGATTCATGCCTGCTCAGCTGCCTGATAATCGCCAGCTGGGCCGCAGGATTCATGCCTGCTCAGCTGCCTGATAATCGCCAGCTGGGCCGCAGGATTCATGCCTGCTCAGCTGCCTGATAATCGCCAGCTGGGCCGCAGGATTCATGCCTGCTCAGCTGCCTGATAATCGCCAGCTGGGCCGCAGGATTCATGCCTGCTCAGCTGCCTGATAATCGCCAGCTGGGCCGCAGGATTCATGCCTGCTCAGCTGCCTGATAATCGCCAGCTGGGCCGCAGGATTCATGCCTGCTCAGCTGCCTGATAATCGCCAGCTGGGCCGCAGGATTCATGCCTGCTCAGCTGCCTGATAATCGCCAGCTGGGCCGCAGGATTCATGCCTGCTCAGCTGCCTGATAATCGCCAGCTGGGCCGCAGGATTCATGCCTGCTCAGCTGCCTGATAATCGCCAGCTGGGCCGCAGGATTCATGCCTGCTCAGCTGCCTGATAATCGCCAGCTGGGCCGCAGGATTCATGCCTGCTCAGCTGCCTGATAATCGCCAGCTGGGCCGCAGGATTCATGCCTGCTCAGCTGCCTGATAATCGCCAGCTGGGCCGCAGGATTCATGCCTGCTCAGCTGCCTGATAATCGCCAGCTGGGCCGCAGGATTCATGCCTGCTCAGCTGCTTGATTCTTGCCTGCTGAGGCACATGATCCGTGCAGGAGAGCTACCTGATCAGCACATGAGCAGTCACATGATCAGCGCCTCTCAGTCACCTGATCACTGCATGACAGGCACGTGATCAGTGCCTGCTGAGGTGCGGGATCAGCGCCTGCTCAGCTGCCTGATAATCGCCAGCTGGGCCGCAGGATTCATGCCTGCTCAGCTGCCTGATAATCGCCAGCTGGGCCGCAGGATTCATGCCTGCTCAGCTGCCTGATAATCGCCAGCTGGGCCGCAGGATTCATGCCTGCTCAGCTGCCTGATAATCGCCAGCTGGGCCGCAGGATTCATGCCTGCTCAGCTGCCTGATAATCGCCAGCTGGGCCGCAGGATTCATGCCTGCTCAGCTGCCTGATAATCGCCAGCTGGGCCGCAGGATTCATGCCTGCTCAGCTGCCTGATAATCGCCAGCTGGGCCGCAGGATTCATGCCTGCTCAGCTGCCTGATAATCGCCAGCTGGGCCGCAGGATTCATGCCTGCTCAGCTGCTGATTCTTGCCTGCTGAGGCACATGATCCGTGCAGGAGAGCTACCTGATCAGCACATGAGCAGTCACATGATCAGCGCCTCTCAGTCACCTGATCACTGCATGACAGGCACGTGATCAGTGCCTGCTGAGGTGCGGGATCAGCGCCTGCTCAGCTGCCTGATAATCGCCAGCTGGGCCGCAGGATTCATGCCTGCTCAGCTGCCTGATAATCGCCAGCTGGGCCGCAGGATTCATGCCTGCTCAGCTGCCTGATAATCGCCAGCTGGGCCGCAGGATTCATGCCTGCTCAGCTGCCTGATAATCGCCAGCTGGGCCGCAGGATTCATGCCTGCTCAGCTGCCTGATAATCGCCAGCTGGGCCGCAGGATTCATGCCTGCTCAGCTGCCTGATAATCGCCAGCTGGGCCGCAGGATTCATGCCTGCTCAGCTGCCTGATAATCGCCAGCTGGGCCGCAGGATTCATGCCTGCTCAGCTGCCTGATAATCGCCAGCTGGGCCGCAGGATTCATGCCTGCTCAGCTGCCTGATAATCGCCAGCTGGGCCGCAGGATTCATGCCTGCTCAGCTGCTTGATTCTTGCCTGCTGAGGCACATGATCCGTGCAGGAGAGCTACCTGATCAGCACATGAGCAGTCACATGATCAGCGCCTCTCAGTCACCTGATCACTGCATGACAGGCACGTGATCAGTGCCTGCTGAGGTGCGGGATCAGCGCCTGCTCAGCTGCCTGATAATCGCCAGCTGGGCCGCAGGATTCATGCCTGCTCAGCTGCCTGATAATCGCCAGCTGGGCCGCAGGATTCATGCCTGCTCAGCTGCCTGATAATCGCCAGCTGGGCCGCAGGATTCATGCCTGCTCAGCTGCCTGATTCTTGCCTGCTGGGCACATGATCCGTGCTGCTCAGCTACCTGATCAGCACATGAGCAGTCACATGATCAGCGCCTCTCAGTCACCTGATCACTGCATGACAGGCACGTGATCAGTGCCTGCTGTGCGGGATCAGCGCCTGCTCAGCTGCCTGATAATCGCCAGCTGGGCCGCAGGATTCATGCCTGCTCAGCTGCCTGATAATCGCCAGCTGGGCCGCAGGATTCATGCCTGCTCAGCTGCCTGATAATCGCCAGCTGGGCCGCAGGATTCATGCCTGCTCAGCTGCCTGATAATCGCCAGCTGGGCCGCAGGATTCATGCCTGCTCAGCTGCCTGATAATCGCCAGCTGGGCCGCAGGATTCATGCCTGCTCAGCTGCCTGATAATCGCCAGCTGGGCCGCAGGATTCATGCCTGCTCAGCTGCCTGATAATCGCCAGCTGGGCCGCAGGATTCATGCCTGCTCAGCTGCCTGATAATCGCCAGCTGGGCCGCAGGATTCATGCCTGCTCAGCTGCCTGATAATCGCCAGCTGGGCCGCAGGATTCATGCCTGCTCAGCTGCCTGATAATCGCCAGCTGGGCCGCAGGATTCATGCCTGCTCAGCTGCCTGATAACCGCCAGCTGGGCCGCAGGATTCATGCCTGCTCAGCTGCCTGATAATCGCCAGCTGGGCCGCAGGATTCATGCCTGCTCAGCTGCCTGATAATCGCCAGCTGGGCCGCAGGATTCATGCCTGCTCAGCTGCCTGATAATCGCCAGCTGGGCCGCAGGATTCATGCCTGCTCAGCTGCCTGATAATCGCCAGCTGGGCCGCAGGATTCATGCCTGCTCAGCTGCCTGATAATCGCCAGCTGGGCCGCAGGATTCATGCCTGCTCAGCTGCTGATTCTTGCCTGCTGAGGCACATGATCCGTGCAGGAGAGCTACCTGATCAGCACATGAGCAGTCACATGATCAGCGCCTCTCAGTCACCTGATCACTGCATGACAGGCACGTGATCAGTGCCTGCTGAGGTGCGGGATCAGCGCCTGCTCAGCTGCCTGATAATCGCCAGCTGGGCCGCAGGATTCATGCCTGCTCAGCTGCCTGATAATCGCCAGCTGGGCCGCAGGATTCATGCCTGCTCAGCTGCCTGATAATCGCCAGCTGGGCCGCAGGATTCATGCCTGCTCAGCTGCCTGATAATCGCCAGCTGGGCCGCAGGATTCATGCCTGCTCAGCTGCCTGATTCTTGCCTGCTGGGCACATGATCCGTGCAGGAGAGCTACCTGATCAGCACATGAGCAGTCACATGATCAGCGCCTCTCAGTCACCTGATCACTGCATGACAGGCACGTGATCAGTGCCTGCTGAGGTGCGGGATCATGCCTGCTCAGCTGCCTGATAATCGCCAGCTGGGCCGCAGGATTCATGCCTGCTCAGCTGCCTGATAATCGCCAGCTGGGCCGCAGGATTCATGCCTGCTCAGCTGCCTGATAATCGCCAGCTGGGCCGCAGGATTCATGCCTGCTCAGCTGCCTGATAATCGCCAGCTGGGCCGCAGGATTCATGCCTGCTCAGCTGCCTGATAATCGCCAGCTGGGCCGCAGGATTCATGCCTGCTCAGCTGCCTGATAATCGCCAGCTGGGCCGCAGGATTCATGCCTGCTCAGCTGCCTGATAATCGCCAGCTGGGCCGCAGGATTCATGCCTGCTCAGCTGCCTGATAATCGCCAGCTGGGCCGCAGGATTCATGCCTGCTCAGCTGCCTGATAATCGCCAGCTGGGCCGCAGGATTCATGCCTGCTCAGCTGCCTGATAATCGCCAGCTGGGCCGCAGGATTCATGCCTGCTCAGCTGCCTGATAATCGCCAGCTGGGCCGCAGGATTCATGCCTGCTCAGCTGCCTGATAATCGCCAGCTGGGCCGCAGGATTCATGCCTGCTCAGCTGCCTGATAATCGCCAGCTGGGCCGCAGGATTCATGCCTGCTCAGCTGCCTGATAATCGCCAGCTGGGCCGCAGGATTCATGCCTGCTCAGCTGCCTGATAATCGCCAGCTGGGCCGCAGGATTCATGCCTGCTCAGCTGCTTGATTCTTGCCTGCTGAGGCACATGATCCGTGCAGGAGAGCTACCTGATCAGCACATGAGCAGTCACATGATCAGCGCCTCTCAGTCACCTGATCACTGCATGACAGGCACGTGATCAGTGCCTGCTGAGGTGCGGGATCAGCGCCTGCTCAGCTGCCTGATAATCGCCAGCTGGGCCGCAGGATTCATGCCTGCTCAGCTGCCTGATAATCGCCAGCTGGGCCGCAGGATTCATGCCTGCTCAGCTGCCTGATAATCGCCAGCTGGGCCGCAGGATTCATGCCTGCTCAGCTGCCTGATAATCGCCAGCTGGGCCGCAGGATTCATGCCTGCTCAGCTGCCTGATAATCGCCAGCTGGGCCGCAGGATTCATGCCTGCTCAGCTGCCTGATAATCGCCAGCTGGGCCGCAGGATTCATGCCTGCTCAGCTGCCTGATAATCGCCAGCTGGGCCGCAGGATTCATGCCTGCTCAGCTGCCTGATAATCGCCAGCTGGGCCGCAGGATTCATGCCTGCTCAGCTGCCTGATAATCGCCAGCTGGGCCGCAGGATTCATGCCTGCTCAGCTGCCTGATAATCGCCAGCTGGGCCGCAGGATTCATGCCTGCTCAGCTGCCTGATAACCGCCAGCTGGGCCGCAGGATTCATGCCTGCTCAGCTGCCTGATAATCGCCAGCTGGGCCGCAGGATTCATGCCTGCTCAGCTGCCTGATAACGCCAGCTGGGCCGCAGGATTCATGCCTGCTCAGCTGCCTGATAATCGCCAGCTGGGCCGCAGGATTCATGCCTGCTCAGCTGCCTGATAACCGCCAGCTGGGCCGCAGGATTCATGCCTGCTCAGCTGCCTGATAATCGCCAGCTGGGCCGCAGGATTCATGCCTGCTCAGCTGCCTGATAATCGCCAGCTGGGCCGCAGGATTCATGCCTGCTCAGCTGCCTGATAATCGCCAGCTGGGCCGCAGGATTCATGCCTGCTCAGCTGCCTGATAATCGCCAGCTGGGCCGCAGGATTCATGCCTGCTCAGCTGCCTGATAATCGCCAGCTGGGCCGCAGGATTCATGCCTGCTCAGCTGCCTGATAATCGCCAGCTGGGCCGCAGGATTCATGCCTGCTCAGCTGCCTGATAATCGCCAGCTGGGCCGCAGGATTCATGCCTGCTCAGCTGCCTGATAATCGCCAGCTGGGCCGCAGGATTCATGCCTGCTCAGCTGCCTGATAATCGCCAGCTGGGCCGCAGGATTCATGCCTGCTCAGCTGCCTGATAACGCCAGCTGGGCCGCAGGATTCATGCCTGCTCAGCTGCCTGATAATCGCCAGCTGGGCCGCAGGATTCATGCCTGCTCAGCTGCCTGATAATCGCCAGCTGGGCCGCAGGATTCATGCCTGCTCAGCTGCCTGATAACCGCCAGCTGGGCCGCAGGATTCATGCCTGCTCAGCTGCCTGATAATCGCCAGCTGGGCCGCAGGATTCATGCCTGCTCAGCTGCCTGATAATCGCCAGCTGGGCCGCAGGATTCATGCCTGCTCAGCTGCCTGATAATCGCCAGCTGGGCCGCAGGATTCATGCCTGCTCAGCTGCCTGATAATCGCCAGCTGGGCCGCAGGATTCATGCCTGCTCAGCTGCCTGATAATCGCCAGCTGGGCCGCAGGATTCATGCCTGCTCAGCTGCCTGATAATCGCCAGCTGGGCCGCAGGATTCATGCCTGCTCAGCTGCTTGATTCTTGCCTGCTGAGGCACATGATCCGTGCAGGAGAGCTACCTGATCAGCACATGAGCAGTCACATGATCAGCGCCTCTCAGTCACCTGATTGCATGACAGGCACGTGATCAGTGCCTGCTGAGGTGCGGGATCAGCGCCTGCTCAGCTGCCTGATAATCGCCAGCTGGGCCGCAGGATTCATGCCTGCTCAGCTGCCTGATAATCGCCAGCTGGGCCGCAGGATTCATGCCTGCTCAGCTGCCTGATAATCGCCAGCTGGGCCGCAGGATTCATGCCTGCTCAGCTGCCTGATAATCGCCAGCTGGGCCGCAGGATTCATGCCTGCTCAGCTGCCTGATCGCCAGCTGGGCCGCAGGATTCATGCCTGCTCAGCTGCTGATCTGCCTGCTGGGATCGTGAGAGAGCTTCATGATCCATGCTCAGTCACATGATCAGCGCCTCTCAGTCACCTGATCACCATGACAGCACGTGATCAGTGCCTGCTGAGGTGCGGGATCAGCGCCTGCTCAGCTGCCTGATAATCGCCAGCTGGGCCGCAGGATTCATGCCTGCTCAGCTGCCTGATAATCGCCAGCTGGGCCGCAGGATTCATGCCTGCTCAGCTGCCTGATAATCGCCAGCTGGGCCGCAGGATTCATGCCTGCTCAGCTGCCTGATAATCGCCAGCTGGGCCGCAGGATTCATGCCTGCTCAGCTGCCTGATCGCCAGCTGGGCCGCAGGATTCATGCCTGCTCAGCTGCCTGATAATCGCCAGCTGGGCCGCAGGATTCATGCCTGCTCAGCTGCCTGATAATCGCCAGCTGGGCCGCAGGATTCATGCCTGCTCAGCTGCCTGATAATCGCCAGCTGGGCCGCAGGATTCATGCCTGCTCAGCTGCCTGATAACGCCAGCTGGGCCGCAGGATTCATGCCTGCTCAGCTGCCTGATAATCGCCAGCTGGGCCGCAGGATTCATGCCTGCTCAGCTGCCTGATAATCGCCAGCTGGGCCGCAGGATTCATGCCTGCTCAGCTGCCTGATAATCGCCAGCTGGGCCGCAGGATTCATGCCTGCTCAGCTGCCTGATAATCGCCAGCTGGGCCGCAGGATTCATGCCTGCTCAGCTGCCTGATAATCGCCAGCTGGGCCGCAGGATTCATGCCTGCTCAGCTGCCTGATAATCGCCAGCTGGGCCGCAGGATTCATGCCTGCTCAGCTGCCTGATAATCGCCAGCTGGGCCGCAGGATTCATGCCTGCTCAGCTGCCTGATAATCGCCAGCTGGGCCGCAGGATTCATGCCTGCTCAGCTGCCTGATAATCGCCAGCTGGGCCGCAGGATTCATGCCTGCTCAGCTGCCTGATAATCGCCAGCTGGGCCGCAGGATTCATGCCTGCTCAGCTGCCTGATAATCGCCAGCTGGGCCGCAGGATTCATGCCTGCTCAGCTGCCTGATAATCGCCAGCTGGGCCGCAGGATTCATGCCTGCTCAGCTGCTTGATTCTTGCCTGCTGAGGCACATGATCCGTGCAGGAGAGCTACCTGATCAGCACATGAGCAGTCACATGATCAGCGCCTCTCAGTCACCTGATCACTGCATGACAGGCACGTGATCAGTGCCTGCTGAGGTGCGGGATCATGCCTGCTCAGCTGCCTGATAATCGCCAGCTGGGCCGCAGGATTCATGCCTGCTCAGCTGCCTGATAATCGCCAGCTGGGCCGCAGGATTCATGCCTGCTCAGCTGCCTGATAATCGCCAGCTGGGCCGCAGGATTCATGCCTGCTCAGCTGCCTGATAATCGCCAGCTGGGCCGCAGGATTCATGCCTGCTCAGCTGCCTGATAATCGCCAGCTGGGCCGCAGGATTCATGCCTGCTCAGCTGCCTGATAATCGCCAGCTGGGCCGCAGGATTCATGCCTGCTCAGCTGCCTGATAATCGCCAGCTGGGCCGCAGGATTCATGCCTGCTCAGCTGCCTGATAATCGCCAGCTGGGCCGCAGGATTCATGCCTGCTCAGCTGCTTGATTCTTGCCTGCTGAGGCACATGATCCGTGCAGGAGAGCTACCTGATCAGCACATGAGCAGTCACATGATCAGCGCCTCTCAGTCACCTGATCACTGCATGACAGGCACGTGATCAGTGCCTGCTGAGTGCGGGATCAGCGCCTGCTCAGCTGCCTGATAATCGCCAGCTGGGCCGCAGGATTCATGCCTGCTCAGCTGCCTGATAATCGCCAGCTGGGCCGCAGGATTCATGCCTGCTCAGCTGCCTGATAATCGCCAGCTGGGCCGCAGGATTCATGCCTGCTCAGCTGCCTGATAATCGCCAGCTGGGCCGCAGGATTCATGCCTGCTCAGCTGCCTGATAATCGCCAGCTGGGCCGCAGGATTCATGCCTGCTCAGCTGCCTGATAATCGCCAGCTGGGCCGCAGGATTCATGCCTGCTCAGCTGCCTGATAATCGCCAGCTGGGCCGCAGGATTCATGCCTGCTCAGCTGCCTGATAATCGCCAGCTGGGCCGCAGGATTCATGCCTGCTCAGCTGCCTGATAATCGCCAGCTGGGCCGCAGGATTCATGCCTGCTCAGCTGCTTGATTCTTGCCTGCTGAGGCACATGATCCGTGCAGGAGAGCTACCTGATCAGCACATGAGCAGTCACATGATCAGCGCCTCTCAGTCACCTGATCACTGCATGACAGGCACGTGATCAGTGCCTGCTGAGTGCGGGATCAGCGCCTGCTCAGCTGCCTGATAATCGCCAGCTGGGCCGCAGGATTCATGCCTGCTCAGCTGCCTGATAATCGCCAGCTGGGCCGCAGGATTCATGCCTGCTCAGCTGCCTGATAATCGCCAGCTGGGCCGCAGGATTCATGCCTGCTCAGCTGCTTGATTCTTGCCTGCTGAGGCACATGATCCGTGCAGGAGAGCTACCTGATCAGCACATGAGCAGTCACATGATCAGCGCCTCTCAGTCACCTGATCACTGCATGACAGGCACGTGATCAGTGCCTGCTGAGGTGCGGGATCAGCGCCTGCTCAGCTGCCTGATAATCGCCAGCTGGGCCGCAGGATTCATGCCTGCTCAGCTGCCTGATAATCGCCAGCTGGGCCGCAGGATTCATGCCTGCTCAGCTGCCTGATAATCGCCAGCTGGGCCGCAGGATTCATGCCTGCTCAGCTGCCTGATAATCGCCAGCTGGGCCGCAGGATTCATGCCTGCTCAGCTGCCTGATAATCGCCAGCTGGGCCGCAGGATTCATGCCTGCTCAGCTGCCTGATAATCGCCAGCTGGGCCGCAGGATTCATGCCTGCTCAGCTGCCTGATAATCGCCAGCTGGGCCGCAGGATTCATGCCTGCTCAGCTGCCTGATAATCGCCAGCTGGGCCGCAGGATTCATGCCTGCTCAGCTGCCTGATAATCGCCAGCTGGGCCGCAGGATTCATGCCTGCTCAGCTGCCTGATAATCGCCAGCTGGGCCGCAGGATTCATGCCTGCTCAGCTGCCTGATAATCGCCAGCTGGGCCGCAGGATTCATGCCTGCTCAGCTGCCTGATAATCGCCAGCTGGGCCGCAGGATTCATGCCTGCTCAGCTGCCTGATAATCGCCAGCTGGGCCGCAGGATTCATGCCTGCTCAGCTGCCTGATAATCGCCAGCTGGGCCGCAGGATTCATGCCTGCTCAGCTGCCTGATAATCGCCAGCTGGGCCGCAGGATTCATGCCTGCTCAGCTGCCTGATAATCGCCAGCTGGGCCGCAGGATTCATGCCTGCTCAGCTGCCTGATAATCGCCAGCTGGGCCGCAGGATTCATGCCTGCTCAGCTGCCTGATAATCGCCAGCTGGGCCGCAGGATTCATGCCTGCTCAGCTGCCTGATAATCGCCAGCTGGGCCGCAGGATTCATGCCTGCTCAGCTGCCTGATAATCGCCAGCTGGGCCGCAGGATTCATGCCTGCTCAGCTGCCTGATAATCGCCAGCTGGGCCGCAGGATTCATGCCTGCTCAGCTGCTTGATTCTTGCCTGCTGAGGCACATGATCCGTGCAGGAGAGCTACCTGATCAGCACATGAGCAGTCACATGATCAGCGCCTCTCAGTCACCTGATCACTGCATGACAGGCACGTGATCAGTGCCTGCTGAGGTGCGGGATCAGCGCCTGCTCAGCTGCCTGATAATCGCCAGCTGGGCCGCAGGATTCATGCCTGCTCAGCTGCCTGATAATCGCCAGCTGGGCCGCAGGATTCATGCCTGCTCAGCTGCCTGATAATCGCCAGCTGGGCCGCAGGATTCATGCCTGCTCAGCTGCCTGATAACCGCCAGCTGGGCCGCAGGATTCATGCCTGCTCAGCTGCCTGATAATCGCCAGCTGGGCCGCAGGATTCATGCCTGCTCAGCTGCCTGATAATCGCCAGCTGGGCCGCAGGATTCATGCCTGCTCAGCTGCCTGATAATCGCCAGCTGGGCCGCAGGATTCATGCCTGCTCAGCTGCTTGATTCTTGCCTGCTGAGGCACATGATCCGTGCAGGAGAGCTACCTGATCAGCACATGAGCAGTCACATGATCAGCGCCTCTCAGTCACCTGATCACTGCATGACAGGCACGTGATCAGTGCCTGCTGAGGTGCGGGGATCAGCGCCTGCTCAGCTGCCTGATAATCGCCAGCTGGGCCGCAGGATTCATGCCTGCTCAGCTGCCTGATAATCGCCAGCTGGGCCGCAGGATTCATGCCTGCTCAGCTGCCTGATAATCGCCAGCTGGGCCGCAGGATTCATGCCTGCTCAGCTGCCTGATAATCGCCAGCTGGGCCGCAGGATTCATGCCTGCTCAGCTGCCTGATAATCGCCAGCTGGGCCGCAGGATTCATGCCTGCTCAGCTGCCTGATAATCGCCAGCTGGGCCGCAGGATTCATGCCTGCTCAGCTGCCTGATAATCGCCAGCTGGGCCGCAGGATTCATGCCTGCTCAGCTGCCTGATAATCGCCAGCTGGGCCGCAGGATTCATGCCTGCTCAGCTGCCTGATAATCGCCAGCTGGGCCGCAGGATTCATGCCTGCTCAGCTGCTTGATTCTTGCCTGCTGAGGCACATGATCCGTGCAGGAGAGCTACCTGATCAGCACATGAGCAGTCACATGATCAGCGCTCTCAGTCACCTGATCACTGCATGACAGGCACGTGATCAGTGCCTGCTGAGGTGCGGGATCAGCGCCTGCTCAGCTGCCTGATAATCGCCAGCTGGGCCGCAGGATTCATGCCTGCTCAGCTGCCTGATAATCGCCAGCTGGGCCGCAGGATTCATGCCTGCTCAGCTGCCTGATAATCGCCAGCTGGGCCGCAGGATTCATGCCTGCTCAGCTGCTTGATTCTTGCCTGCTGGGCGCATGGATCCGTGCAGGAGAGCTACCTGATCAGCACATGAGCAGTCACATGATCAGCGCCTCTCAGTCACCTGATCACTGCATGACAGGCACGTGATCAGTGCCTGCTGAGGTGCGGGATCAGCGCCTGCTCAGCTGCCTGATAATCGCCAGCTGGGCCGCAGGATTCATGCCTGCTCAGCTGCCTGATAATCGCCAGCTGGGCCGCAGGATTCATGCCTGCTCAGCTGCCTGATAACCGCCAGCTGGGCCGCAGGATTCATGCCTGCTCAGCTGCCTGATAACCGCCAGCTGGGCCGCAGGATTCATGCCTGCTCAGCTGCCTGATAATCGCCAGCTGGGCCGCAGGATTCATGCCTGCTCAGCTGCCTGATAATCGCCAGCTGGGCCGCAGGATTCATGCCTGCTCAGCTGCCTGATAATCGCCAGCTGGGCCGCAGGATTCATGCCTGCTCAGCTGCCTGATAATCGCCAGCTGGGCCGCAGGATTCATGCCTGCTCAGCTGCCTGATAATCGCCAGCTGGGCGCAGG
Source organism: Bos javanicus (assembly GCF_032452875.1). Classification (NCBI taxonomy): domain Eukaryota; kingdom Metazoa; phylum Chordata; class Mammalia; order Artiodactyla; family Bovidae; genus Bos; species Bos javanicus. The sequence continues at coordinate 9,241 of NW_026894283.1, read as the reverse complement.
ATTCATGCCTGCTCAGCTGCCTGATAATCGCCAGCTGGGCCGCAGGATTCATGCCTGCTCAGCTGCCTGATAATCGCCAGCTGGGCCGCAGGATTCATGCCTGCTCAGCTGCCTGATAATCGCCAGCTGGGCCGCAGGATTCATGCCTGCTCAGCTGCCTGATAATCGCCAGCTGGGCCGCAGGATTCATGCCTGCTCAGCTGCCTGATAATCGCCAGCTGGGCCGCAGGATTCATGCCTGCTCAGCTGCCTGATAATCGCCAGCTGGGCCGCAGGATTCATGCCTGCTCAGCTGCCTGATAATCGCCAGCTGGGCCGCAGGATTCATGCCTGCTCAGCTGCCTGATAATCGCCAGCTGGGCCGCAGGATTCATGCCTGCTCAGCTGCCTGATAATCGCCAGCTGGGCCGCAGGATTCATGCCTGCTCAGCTGCCTGATAATCGCCAGCTGGGCCGCAGGATTCATGCCTGCTCAGCTGCCTGATAATCGCCAGCTGGGCCGCAGGATTCATGCCTGCTCAGCTGCCTGATAATCGCCAGCTGGGCCGCAGGATTCATGCCTGCTCAGCTGCCTGATAACGCCAGCTGGGCCGCAGGATTCATGCCTGCTCAGCTGCCTGATAACCGCCAGCTGGGCCGCAGGATTCATGCCTGCTCAGCTGCCTGATAACGCCAGCTGGGCCGCAGGATTCATGCCTGCTCAGCTGCCTGATAATCGCCAGCTGGGCCGCAGGATTCATGCCTGCTCAGCTGCCTGATAATCGCCAGCTGGGCCGCAGGATTCATGCCTGCTCAGCTGCCTGATAATCGCCAGCTGGGCCGCAGGATTCATGCCTGCTCAGCTGCCTGATAATCGCCAGCTGGGCCGCAGGATTCATGCCTGCTCAGCTGCCTGATAATCGCCAGCTGGGCCGCAGGATTCATGCCTGCTCAGCTGCCTGATAATCGCCAGCTGGGCCGCAGGATTCATGCCTGCTCAGCTGCCTGATAATCGCCAGCTGGGCCGCAGGATTCATGCCTGCTCAGCTGCTTGATTCTTGCCTGCTGAGGCACATGATCCGTGCAGGAGAGCTGCCTGATCAGCACATGAGCAGTCACATGATCAGTGCCTCTCAGTCACCTGATCACTGCATGACAGGCACGTGATCACTGAGGTGGATCAGCGCCTGCTCAGCTGCCTGATAATCGCCAGCTGGGCCGCAGGATTCATGCCTGCTCAGCTGCCTGATAATCGCCAGCTGGGCCGCAGGATTCATGCCTGCTCAGCTGCCTGATAATCGCCAGCTGGGCCGCAGGATTCATGCCTGCTCAGCTGCCTGATAATCGCCAGCTGGGCCGCAGGATTCATGCCTGCTCAGCTGCCTGATAATCGCCAGCTGGGCCGCAGGATTCATGCCTGCTCAGCTGCCTGATAATCGCCAGCTGGGCCGCAGGATTCATGCCTGCTCAGCTGCCTGATAATCGCCAGCTGGGCCGCAGGATTCATGCCTGCTCAGCTGCCTGATAATCGCCAGCTGGGCCGCAGGATTCATGCCTGCTCAGCTGCTTGATTCTTGCCTGCTGAGGCACATGATCCGTGCAGGAGAGCTACCTGATCAGCACATGAGCAGTCACATGATCAGCGCCTCTCAGTCACCTGATCACTGCATGACAGGCACGTGATCAGTGCCTGCTGAGGTGCGGGATCAGCGCCTGCTCAGCTGCCTGATAATCGCCAGCTGGGCCGCAGGATTCATGCCTGCTCAGCTGCCTGATAATCGCCAGCTGGGCCGCAGGATTCATGCCTGCTCAGCTGCCTGATAACGCCAGCTGGGCCGCAGGATTCATGCCTGCTCAGCTGCCTGATAATCGCCAGCTGGGCCGCAGGATTCATGCCTGCTCAGCTGCCTGATAATCGCCAGCTGGGCCGCAGGATTCATGCCTGCTCAGCTGCCTGATAATCGCCAGCTGGGCCGCAGGATTCATGCCTGCTCAGCTGCCTGATAATCGCCAGCTGGGCCGCAGGATTCATGCCTGCTCAGCTGCCTGATAATCGCCAGCTGGGCCGCAGGATTCATGCCTGCTCAGCTGCCTGATAATCGCCAGCTGGGCCGCAGGATTCATGCCTGCTCAGCTGCTTGATTCTAGCCAGCTGGGGCACATGATCCGTGCAGGAGAGCTACCTGATCAGCACATGAGCAGTCACATGATCAGCGCCTCTCAGTCACCTGATCACTGCATGACAGGCACGTGATCAGTGCCTGCTGAGGTGGATCAGCGCCTGCTCAGCTGCCTGATAATCGCCAGCTGGGCCGCAGGATTCATGCCTGCTCAGCTGCCTGATAATCGCCAGCTGGGCCGCAGGATTCATGCCTGCTCAGCTGCCTGATAATCGCCAGCTGGGCCGCAGGATTCATGCCTGCTCAGCTGCTTGATTCTTGCCTGCTGAGGCACATGATCCGTGCAGGAGAGCTACCTGATCAGCACATGAGCAGTCACATGATCAGCGCCTCTCAGTCACCTGATCACTGCATGACAGGCACGTGATCAGTGCCTGCTGAGGTGCGGGATCAGCGCCTGCTCAGCTGCCTGATAATCGCCAGCTGGGCCGCAGGATTCATGCCTGCTCAGCTGCCTGATAATCGCCAGCTGGGCCGCAGGATTCATGCCTGCTCAGCTGCCTGATAATCGCCAGCTGGGCCGCAGGATTCATGCCTGCTCAGCTGCCTGATAATCGCCAGCTGGGCCGCAGGATTCATGCCTGCTCAGCTGCCTGATAACGCCAGCTGGGCCGCAGGATTCATGCCTGCTCAGCTGCCTGATAATCGCCAGCTGGGCCGCAGGATTCATGCCTGCTCAGCTGCCTGATAATCGCCAGCTGGGCCGCAGGATTCATGCCTGCTCAGCTGCCTGATAATCGCCAGCTGGGCCGCAGGATTCATGCCTGCTCAGCTGCCTGATAATCGCCAGCTGGGCCGCAGGATTCATGCCTGCTCAGCTGCCTGATAATCGCCAGCTGGGCCGCAGGATTCATGCCTGCTCAGCTGCCTGATAATCGCCAGCTGGGCCGCAGGATTCATGCCTGCTCAGCTGCCTGATAATCGCCAGCTGGGCCGCAGGATTCATGCCTGCTCAGCTGCCTGATAATCGCCAGCTGGGCCGCAGGATTCATGCCTGCTCAGCTGCCTGATAATCGCCAGCTGGGCCGCAGGATTCATGCCTGCTCAGCTGCCTGATAACCGCCAGCTGGGCCGCAGGATTCATGCCTGCTCAGCTGCCTGATAACCGCCAGCTGGGCCGCAGGATTCATGCCTGCTCAGCTGCCTGATAATCGCCAGCTGGGCCGCAGGATTCATGCCTGCTCAGCTGCCTGATAATCGCCAGCTGGGCCGCAGGATTCATGCCTGCTCAGCTGCCTGATAATCGCCAGCTGGGCCGCAGGATTCATGCCTGCTCAGCTGCCTGATAATCGCCAGCTGGGCCGCAGGATTCATGCCTGCTCAGCTGCCTGATAACGCCAGCTGGGCCGCAGGATTCATGCCTGCTCAGCTGCTTGATTCTTGCCTGCTGGGACATGATCCGTGCAGGAGAGCTACCTGATCAGCACATGAGCAGTCACATGATCAGTGCCTCTCAGTCACCTGATCACTGCATGACAGGCACGTGATCAGTGCCTGGGAGGTGCGGGATCAGCGCCTGCTCAGCTGCCTGATAATCGCCAGCTGGGCCGCAGGATTCATGCCTGCTCAGCTGCCTGATAATCGCCAGCTGGGCCGCAGGATTCATGCCTGCTCAGCTGCCTGATAATCGCCAGCTGGGCCGCAGGATTCATGCCTGCTCAGCTGCCTGATAACGCCAGCTGGGCCGCAGGATTCATGCCTGCTCAGCTGCCTGATAATCGCCAGCTGGGCCGCAGGATTCATGCCTGCTCAGCTGCCTGATAATCGCCAGCTGGGCCGCAGGATTCATGCCTGCTCAGCTGCCTGATAATCGCCAGCTGGGCCGCAGGATTCATGCCTGCTCAGCTGCCTGATAATCGCCAGCTGGGCCGCAGGATTCATGCCTGCTCAGCTGCTTGATTCTTGCCTGCTGAGGCACATGATCCGTGCAGGAGAGCTACCTGATCAGCACATGAGCAGTCACATGATCAGCGCCTCTCAGTCACCTGATCACTGCATGACAGGCACGTGATCAGTGCCCTGAGGTGCGGGATCAGCGCCTGCTCAGCTGCCTGATAATCGCCAGCTGGGCCGCAGGATTCATGCCTGCTCAGCTGCCTGATAATCGCCAGCTGGGCCGCAGGATTCATGCCTGCTCAGCTGCCTGATAATCGCCAGCTGGGCCGCAGGATTCATGCCTGCTCAGCTGCCTGATAATCGCCAGCTGGGCCGCAGGATTCATGCCTGCTCAGCTGCCTGATAATCGCCAGCTGGGCCGCAGGATTCATGCCTGCTCAGCTGCCTGATAATCGCCAGCTGGGCCGCAGGATTCATGCCTGCTCAGCTGCCTGATAATCGCCAGCTGGGCCGCAGGATTCATGCCTGCTCAGCTGCCTGATAATCGCCAGCTGGGCCGCAGGATTCATGCCTGCTCAGCTGCCTGATAATCGCCAGCTGGGCCGCAGGATTCATGCCTGCTCAGCTGCTTGATTCTTGCCTGCTGAGGCACATGATCCGTGCAGGAGAGCTACCTGATCAGCACATGAGCAGTCACATGATCAGCGCCTCTCAGTCACCTGATCACTGCATGACAGGCACGTGATCAGTGCCTGCTGAGGTGCGGGATCAGCGCCTGCTCAGCTGCCTGATAATCGCCAGCTGGGCCGCAGGATTCATGCCTGCTCAGCTGCCTGATAATCGCCAGCTGGGCCGCAGGATTCATGCCTGCTCAGCTGCCTGATAATCGCCAGCTGGGCCGCAGGATTCATGCCTGCTCAGCTGCTTGATTCTTGCCCTGAGGCACATGATCCGTGCAGGAGAGCTACCTGATCAGCACATGAGCAGTCACATGATCAGCGCCTCTCAGTCACCTGATCACTGCATGACAGGCACGTGATCAGTGCCTGCTGAGGTGCGGGATCAGCGCCTGCTCAGCTGCCTGATAATCGCCAGCTGGGCCGCAGGATTCATGCCTGCTCAGCTGCCTGATAATCGCCAGCTGGGCCGCAGGATTCATGCCTGCTCAGCTGCCTGATAATCGCCAGCTGGGCCGCAGGATTCATGCCTGCTCAGCTGCCTGATAATCGCCAGCTGGGCCGCAGGATTCATGCCTGCTCAGCTGCCTGATAATCGCCAGCTGGGCCGCAGGATTCATGCCTGCTCAGCTGCCTGATAATCGCCAGCTGGGCCGCAGGATTCATGCCTGCTCAGCTGCCTGATAATCGCCAGCTGGGCCGCAGGATTCATGCCTGCTCAGCTGCCTGATAATCGCCAGCTGGGCCGCAGGATTCATGCCTGCTCAGCTGCCTGATAATCGCCAGCTGGGCCGCAGGATTCATGCCTGCTCAGCTGCCTGATAATCGCCAGCTGGGCCGCAGGATTCATGCCTGCTCAGCTGCCTGATAATCGCCAGCTGGGCCGCAGGATTCATGCCTGCTCAGCTGCCTGATAATCGCCAGCTGGGCCGCAGGATTCATGCCTGCTCAGCTGCCTGATAATCGCCAGCTGGGCCGCAGGATTCATGCCTGCTCAGCTGCCTGATAACCGCCAGCTGGGCCGCAGGATTCATGCCTGCTCAGCTGCCTGATAATCGCCAGCTGGGCCGCAGGATTCATGCCTGCTCAGCTGCCTGATAACCGCCAGCTGGGCCGCAGGATTCATGCCTGCTCAGCTGCCTGATAATCGCCAGCTGGGCCGCAGGATTCATGCCTGCTCAGCTGCCTGATAATCGCCAGCTGGGCCGCAGGATTCATGCCTGCTCAGCTGCCTGATAATCGCCAGCTGGGCCGCATGATTCATGCCTGCTCAGCTGCCTGATAATCGCCAGCTGGGCCGCAGGATTCATGCCTGCTCAGCTGCCTGATAATCGCCAGCTGGGCCGCAGGATCATGCCTGCTCAGCTGCCTGATAATCGCCAGCTGGGCCGCAGGATCGCCTGCTCAGCTGCCTGATAATCGCCAGCTGGGCCGCAGGATTCATGCCTGCTCAGCTGCCTGATAATCGCCAGCTGGGCCGCAGGATTCATGCCTGCTCAGCTGCCTGATAACGCCAGCTGGGCCGCAGGATTCATGCCTGCTCAGCTGCCTGATAACCGCCAGCTGGGCCGCAGGATTCATGCCTGCTCAGCTGCCTGATAATCGCCAGCTGGGCCGCAGGATTCATGCCTGCTCAGCTGCCTGATAAAGCTGGGCCGCAGGATTCATGCCTGCTCAGCTGCCTGATAACCGCCAGCTGGGCCGCAGGATTCATGCCTGCTCAGCTGCCTGATAATCGCCAGCTGGGCCGCAGGATTCATGCCTGCTCAGCTGCCTGATTCGCCAGCTGGGCCGCAGGATTCATGCCTGCTCAGCTGCCTGATAATCGCCAGCTGGGCCGCAGGATTCATGCCTGCTCAGCTGCCTGATAACCGCCAGCTGGGCCGCAGGATTCATGCCTGCTCAGCTGCCTGATAATCGCCAGCTGGGCCGCAGGATTCATGCCTGCTCAGCTGCCTGATAATCGCCAGCTGGGCCGCAGGATTCATGCCTGCTCAGCTGCCTGATAATCGCCAGCTGGGCCGCAGGATTCATGCCTGCTCAGCTGCCTGATAATCGCCAGCTGGGCCGCAGGATTCATGCCTGCTCAGCTGCCTGATAACGCCAGCTGGGCCGCAGGATTCATGCCTGCTCAGCTGCCTGATAATCGCCAGCTGGGCCGCAGGATTCATGCCTGCTCAGCTGCCTGATAACGCCAGCTGGGCCGCAGGATTCATGCCTGCTCAGCTGCCTGATAACCCAGCTGGGCCGCAGGATTCATGCCTGCTCAGCTGCCTGATAACGCCAGCTGGGCCGCCATGCCTGCTCAGCTGCCTGATAATCGCCAGCTGGGCCGCAGGATTCATGCCTGCTCAGCTGCCTGATAATCGCCAGCTAGGCCGCAGGATTCATGCCTGCTCAGCTGCCTGATAATCGCCAGCTGGGCCGCAGGATTCATGCCTGCTCAGCTGCCTGATAATCGCCAGCTGGGCCGCAGGATTCATGCCTCTCAGCTGCTTGATTCTTGCCTGCTGAGGCACATGATCCGTGCAGGGAGCTACCTGATCAGCACATGAGCAGTCACATGATCAGCGCCTCTCAGTCACCTGATCACTGCATGACAGGCACGTGATCAGTGCCTGCTGAGGTGCGGGATCAGCGCCTGCTCAGCTGCCTGATAATCGCCAGCTGGGCCGCAGGATTCATGCCTGCTCAGCTGCCTGATAATCGCCAGCTGGGCCGCAGGATTCATGCCTGCTCAGCTGCCTGATAATCGCCAGCTGGGCCGCAGGATTCATGCCTGCTCAGCTGCCTGATAATCGCCAGCTGGGCCGCAGGATTCATGCCTGCTCAGCTGCCTGATAATCGCCAGCTGGGCCGCAGGATTCATGCCTGCTCAGCTGCTGATTCTTGCCTGCTGAGGCACATGATCCGTGCAGGAGAGCTACCTGATCAGCACATGAGCAGTCACATGATCAGCGCCTCTCAGTCACCTGATCACTGCATGACAGGCACGTGATCAGTGCCTGCTGAGGTGCGGGATCAGCGCCTGCTCAGCTGCCTGATAATCGCCAGCTGGGCCGCAGGATTCATGCCTGCTCAGCTGCCTGATAATCGCCAGCTGGGCCGCAGGATTCATGCCTGCTCAGCTGCCTGATAATCGCCAGCTGGGCCGCAGGATTCATGCCTGCTCAGCTGCCTGATAATCGCCAGCTGGGCCGCAGGATTCATGCCTGCTCAGCTGCCTGATAATCGCCAGCTGGGCCGCAGGATTCATGCCTGCTCAGCTGCCTGATAATCGCCAGCTGGGCCGCAGGATTCATGCCTGCTCAGCTGCCTGATAATCGCCAGCTGGGCCGCAGGATTCATGCCTGCTCAGCTGCCTGATAATAGCCAGCTGGGCCGCAGGATTCATGCCTGCTCAGCTGCCTGATAATCGCCAGCTGGGCCGCAGGATTCATGCCTGCTCAGCTGCCTGATAATCGCCAGCTGGGCCGCAGGATTCATGCCTGCTCAGCTGCCTGATAATCGCCAGCTGGGCCGCAGGATTCATGCCTGCTCAGCTGCCTGATAATCGCCAGCTGGGCCGCAGGATTCATGCCTGCTCAGCTGCCTGATAATCGCCAGCTGGGCCGGGATTCATGCCTGCTCAGCTGCCTGATAATCGCCAGCTGGGCCGCAGGATTCATGCCTGCTCAGCTGATAATCGCCAGCTGGGCCGCAGGATTCATGCCTGCTCAGCTGCCTGATAATCGCCAGCTGGGGATTCATGCCTGCTCAGCTGCCTGATAATCGCCAGCTGGGCCGCAGGATTCATGCCTGCTCAGCTGCCTGATAATCGCCAGCTGGGCCGCAGGATTCATGCCTGCTCAGCTGCTTGATTCTTGCCTGCTGAGGCACATGATCCGTGCAGGAGAGCTACCTGATCAGCACATGAGCAGTCACATGATCAGCGCCTCTCAGTCACCTGATCACTGCATGACAGGCACGTGATCAGTGCCTGCTGGGTGCGGGATCAGCGCCTGCTCAGCTGCCTGATAATCGCCAGCTGGGCCGCAGGATTCATGCCTGCTCAGCTGCCTGATAATCGCCAGCTGGGCCGCAGGATTCATGCCTGCTCAGCTGCCTGATAATCGCCAGCTGGGCCGCAGGATTCATGCCTGCTCAGCTGCCTGATAATCGCCAGCTGGGCCGCAGGATTCATGCCTGCTCAGCTGCCTGATAATCGCCAGCTGGGCCGCAGGATTCATGCCTGCTCAGCTGCCTGATAATCGCCAGCTGGGCCGCAGGATTCATGCCTGCTCAGCTGCCTGATAATCGCCAGCTGGGCCGCAGGATTCATGCCTGCTCAGCTGCCTGATAATCGCCAGCTGGGCCGCAGGATTCATGCCTGCTCAGCTGCCTGATTCTTGCTGCTGAGGCACATGATCCGTGCAGGAGGCTACCTGATCAGCACATGAGCAGTCACATGATCAGCGCCTCTCATCACCTGATCACTGCATGACAGGCACGTGATCAGTGCCTGCTGGTGCGGGATCATGCGCTGCTCAGCTGCCTGATAATCGCCAGCTGGGCCGCAGGATTCATGCC